>NW_015505636.1:970413-1059146 GCF_001515645.1 Sinocyclocheilus grahami
TATATATATATACAGTGAATAATATGCAGTGTTTTTATACATTTAATTACAATGTATGTAGCATTTCTTATTTATTTGTTCTACTGTAGTTTTTTTGTCCTATTTCTTGTAATTAGTTTCTTATTCTTATTTAAAATAAGTTTACTTGTCTTCTGTGAGTTTTTTAAATTTTTTTTATTTAATTAATTTAGTTTTTTGTGATATTGAAACTAGTGACAAGAATGATGAAATTTCTATTATATAAAAAAAATGTGATATCATAAAAACCTTATTTAAAGCAAAAGTAACTATTACATGATATATATCGTTACAGTAAAATAAAATGACTCATATCATGATATAAGATTTTGGTCACCCACCCCTACTTGTCACTATAATATATTTGATTACAGGTAATTATACAAAAACCTTTGTTAAAACTCTAAACTTTTGCTCTACACAAACATTCTAAATAATACATTGTATAATTAAAAACTGAATAAAATACATGTGACTACTTGTTATTTGAAACAAACATACAAAAGTAAAAACACGTATTTATGCAACTGAACTTTTGACTCAAAACCTTACAGTAGACATACAGCCTTTGTGACAGCCTTCCCATGTGACGACTAGTCCCGGTGTCCCTTATATTTTTAGCTATTCAAGACATATGAAGTTAATTGTATGAATTTATCTTCTGTTTTTAATGTCAGGTTTATTCAAGGCCTCTTTAACAGATGTGACTACCGGGACAGAATAACAAGAGTTTGATTAAACTACAATTGATTTGACTGTTGTAATGTTTATGAAACACTGTATAAGCACCTTACTGACAGCACAGCATCTGAGTCCAGGTGTCCTATAAAAGACTGCAGACTATTCTTTTTCTCATCCCTCTCTTCTCCTGCCTATTTTGTATTCCACTCCCTAATAAAAGTGTCTGCATTTTCCCAACAGCAGATGTGTGGCGCTGAATTATGCATTGTAGCTAAACGATACATTCTCGTCATGCCGCTTTTCTATAAAAATAAATCCCATAAGAGCATCATACTGACAGCGGCTGTACTCACCTGGGCCTCTTTTTAAGTCCTGTCACTCAACCTCAAACTTTTAAAGATAAAACTGTGCCCCATGCTAGCAGTAGTTCCAGCTCAGAGTTTTTACTATTAAGTACAAAAAAAGTGCACAATGAGGGCTCAACATAAAAATCTGAACATTAAAACACAGAAAAGTGTACCGAATAAGGGTATATGTTTAGTTAGGAAAATGTGATGTCATATTGGGAGATGTTTTTGATCGCAAGAATGACAACGTTAGTTTTGACAAAGTCAAACTCTTATTTCTTTCAAGCAATGTTCCCTCTAATTTTTCTTCACAATACCCCTTGTACCAGACTCATGCAGCATTAACTGTGCTATTCTTTAAAAAAAAAGTCTATAATTGTAAATTATACAAAAATATATAATACAGAACAATTAGTTTTCTCAAGATAACTTTTGTTGCGAGCTTAAAGCAAAATAAGTGAAAACAAGAGAGAAAAATAATAATGCATGGGCTCCTGTATGTTTTATCATAGTCATTGTTTTCCTTTGACTCTGCTATAACATCTTCATACTGTTCTAGGGTGCGACTCTCATGACATCCTCCCCATACACTGTCTGTGTGATTCAGTGTACTCCTACACATGCTTTCTCAAAGCCTTACTGAACATCATCAGTCATTTGGGGGAACTCCAGTGGAAAATTCTGATTGTTTTAAAACAAAATTTAAAACAATAGACAAAAAAAATGTCAAGGAATCTAAAGAGACCAGAATCATGCTTTCAGTTATATTTGTTTATGATTTTCCTACCATTAGGTGTTGGCAGCCAATAGGCAAAGATTTGAAACAACAACTTCTGAACTCATGGAGTGAGAAATCAGTGAAAAAAACGATTTTGTTTGGGTTTTAAAAGTTACAAGCAAAAGAAAGAGTAACATTTTAGCTAATCGTCTGTGGAGCATTAATGTTCCCAAGACTTTCATTTGTTTCAACAGAGCTTCTTGTATAATTTTACAGTAGTAATGCTGTTTCAAAATTTAACTGAAATCTGATCAAAATTAAATCTTATAGTCTTTAGTACTGCAGATGGTGAACAGAACAATGCTCCTCCCTGTGAACACATTAAGAACCAGTGTGTGGAAATAATTTAATGTAATATAGCAAACTTTCTGTTAACATGACTGTTTAATGTTTCTGTGACAGAAACGGTATGAACTTTTTTGACTTTCCAAGCCAGGCTTCATTACAGTAAAGTGGTCTGGCTCCAGATACTAAGTGTCAGGTGAAAGAAGATTTCCCTTTGAACCACTGATAAATGAGATACATAATTATGGTTGGCAATCCAACATACAAGACAGCATGATTGAGCTCATGTAAGAGTACAGATAGCTGGAAGTTCAGTTTCTTTACCTCTGGGATGGAAAAAGTATATTATACAGTAAAGACCCATTCACACTAAGAACAATAACTAAACTAACTGTAAAGATAATGGACGATAATGTTCTGTTTATTATTTATTTAGTCATTTATCAGACGCTTTTATCCAAAGCGACTTACAAATGAGGACAACAGAAGCAATCAATTGTAGTATTAAAACAACTAAAAACAGATCCAAAACTAAAAGCTAAAACTTTATAAATACTACATATAGACATTTAAAAAATAAAGAGATTAAATAGTAAGAAATGGTTATAAAAACTGAAACAGAAGCAAAAACAAGTAATAGGAAAGAGGAGAAATAAAAAGCGATACTTATCCTTTGCAGGTGTCCCTGCCCGGTGGAGTCGCACAGTAGAGTCGATGGTCTTTATACTCTTCGGCCGTCACGCGACCGCTGCCGCAGTAAACTAAGCTTTTTTTATACCCGTCTACCAAAATACTAAATTAATTCAGCTGGACACACTTTCCTTATTTTCTCCACAACAAATGGCCAAGCAAGCGCAGACACTGACAAGATACGCGATACAGAATGAGACCAAACGCGATATCAGCACGTTCGTTTATTATAAGCACATGCTGCAGTTTAGTCATCTGCCACAATAAATGCTGGAGCTCTTTAAAGTCAAGTGGATTCTAATTGTTTGCCAGTGTTTTTACCAGATGGAAAAAACTAAAAATGCTAAAAGTGATTCGAAAGATATCAGCCATTAAAGTTATACCTGTGGTGTATGTATTAAATCTTTATAGGTATTGTTACAGTTATAATCTTTGGTGTGAATGGACCTGAAAACCCTGATATATTACTGGCAAACCACCAAAGAAGATGTAGTAATGCACAATGTTTATTTTTCCTATGTATTTTTCCAGACTGATTTCCATGCATTTGCACTTATAATGCAATATTCTTACAATTTTAATATTCAGAACACCATACATATGCCATGAAATGGGATTCAATTAAAACTGTTTTGTTTTTTATCATCTTAGAAAAACAAGACATGCCTCAAGCAAACTAAAACTGTTGCGAACTTTGGCAGGGCCAAATTATAAACTATCGTCACAGCTCCTCCAAAGAATATCTGCGATGACATGTACATGAAGACACTCAGTGTGTTTACTTCTGAACAAATAAGCCCCTTCAAAAGACTCTGAGGAAAAGCAGGACAGTAGAAGTATTTACAAAAGAGCATATTATGGTAATTCAGATGGCAGTAGCCCATGTTCCCATAACCATACGTCCAGAATGGTCGGCTTGACTGGAGACAGACATGTGATGTATAATAATCCGCTGCTTCCATTTATGGCCAAGGCTTTTGCACAGGCATACGGGTGTCAAATAAGGCTTTTACAGGCATATAAAAACATGGCGGCTTATTGTTACATAATGCGTGAGATGATGGACCCACACTCGTCTTAATGGTAGATCTCCACATCCCTCAACAAAACCATGAAACCTCAGCCCATAATGCCTGCTCGTTCACACAAAGAGGCAGTGTGCCACAGAGCCCATGAGAATAGCTGGCTGAACATGATCTCTTAGACATGTTTGATTCACCAGGCAGTGTATCATTTATTAAAATCAATACCAGGTGAGGGCAAAACGAAACCAGACAAAAAGCTAAATGATATGAGACGGCTCAATATAAATGTGAAAACACGAGTGAATGATAATCCCGTATATGGGCCCACCCATAAAACTGCAATTGGCTGGATATGAGTGATATCATGGAATATCAAAGCAGCATGCACGTGTGTCATGTTTTCTTTTGAGTGGGACACCCTAATCGTGACTGACACATCCAGCGCGTTGGCATGCCTCAGATCTTTGTTCCAGCCGAGCTCTGATTAGATCCGTGGAGTACTTTGTCTTAATTGTACTCGGTCTAACTACTTTCATGTGTCGCATGGAAAGAGAGCAGGTACGGGCCCAATCTAATAAAGACAGAACAGAGACTGTAGGAAGTAGCAGGGCTGCTCCATATGTGAAGGATGAATCCAGTTAGACCCATCCCGCTTTGTCCACCAAGACCTGTCAACATCATCATTTTTACTCTTGGAAACATATGTACAGTCTCAGATGGTAATATAAAACAACAATAAAACAGGATAGCTGGACTTGGGAGATAGCAATATGATAGTATTATGGAGGTACGCAGTGATTAATCCCCATATTGCTGCAATATTTTCTAGGAAACAAAATCACATGTTCAGTGTGAATATGAGATGCTATGAGGGATAACTTTTAGCTACGCTTACTTGCACGGGATTTCCTTCCCTTTGATTATAAATGGTCCTTTTGAAGAGCCCAAACCATTTACAGTGGATCACAGAGACTTATGAATCAAGTATTGAGTCATTCCTCCTTGTAGTGATTGTGGGCTCGCTGAGATCCTGTGGCCCCCTACAGGTCTGGGAATCTGGAATCAGGCAGAGGAATCTGTAATGGTCAATGTCGAGATAGCACATGAATGCAGCATGGACCAGACGACCCAGGGTGAAGGGTGAGTGCCAAATATGCACCAGTGGCTGGCTGCACCAGCTGTGCATAAGCAACTCAGTCTGTCTAGGAAAAATGAGTGCTAAGACACTACTTGCACACTACTAAATATGTGAATGTTGCACAATTAAACTGAGAACGTAACCATCTACATAAAACTAATAATTATGGAAGCATCCGAACAGGAATGACTTGAATAAATGGTATGCTGATTAGATCATGCTTTACTTGACAATCATTTAGACATTGGTCATGTTGTTGACATTTACACGTGTTTACAGAGAGAATATTAAATGAATATATGACTTCAAGCAACTGTCAAACAAGGAACCATTGTAAACTTCCCTTTGTATTCCCATTGTAAACTTATTATATTTAAGTATAATATATGGCATTAATAATATTGTGTCATATTTCATTGGGAATGAAATTTATTAATGCTTACAATTACAATAGCCAAAAAAAAGAAAAAGAAACGAAATACACATAATAAAAATGATTTCGTTTTAAACTCTTGAACAAGATTTACATGAGAGACAACATAATTATTAATAATTTTAATAATAAGAATTATAAGAGTGAAAATTGTTTTAATATATTCTATTGTGCATTTCTTTAATATGAGTGATTTTGTCACTGAAAGATTATTTAACTTGTTTATACTTAATTCAGGTGACAAAACTTCACACAAAATACACTTGTGGTAAACGATACAGAAGTAAATTAAAATACTTTTTAAAACAAGCATTTATATCATATTCATTGTTGCCTGAAGTGTGTTACAGAGGAGGCTCCCGTACCGCCTCCTCCGCACCACCAGAGGGAACTGTCCCCAGAATATTAGCGATCTCCCATTCGGACTCCAATTCCCATCATCCCTCTTACCTGGGACTGATTACACAATCACACCTGCATCTCATTTACACACACACACATATAAGCCTCACCACTTCGCGAAGTTTTGATTTGCCCCGGCTGTCATTTCCGAGTGTTATGCCCGTGTTTGTTTTCTGTGCTTTGATCTTGGAATGTTTCCTGATTCTCTGATTGTTATCTGCCTGCCCCAACTTGGATTGTTTTACCTGGACTCCGTTTGCTAGCCGCCTGCCATGATCTCTCGCCTGGTTCACGATTCTGCCTCTGCCTTGTCTCTACTGTTCTGCCTTGCCGGTATTTGACCCTGTATTGTCTGACTATTCCTCATAAACTGCAGATGGATCCAACCCCTTCTGACGTGTCGCAACAAAGTGACTGATCTTGTTTTAATGACTTTTAGATATTTTAACTAAAAGAATACTTAAGAATATTATGTTTTTTGCAATGCACAGCTTTACAACATTATTTCTCAAGATTATTGAATCAAAGTGAATACCATATCATGCAATGACAAAATACTTAAGGAGATATTATGACTTAATGGTTAAGCCTCGCTTTAAGAACTAATAGTGCAACCAAATGAAGTACAGAGTTAGTTCTAACGTAGCTAGCAGTTACTAAGCCCCTGGTGTGAATATTACATTCCGATTTAATTAAGACCTTATGAACGACTGGTGCAGCTGCACCCAGGACTCTAAAATCTCACTACTGATCTTTGTATGAAAAAAGAGTGAAATGAGGCTGGTAGGCATGGCAGAGTCATAAAACCCTTATCGCAGCCTGATCTCTGACCTCTTGTGGGAATCACAGGACCCAGGAAACATGGAGGTCAAGGGCAAATCAATAAACCTTGTCTATCTGTCAGCTCCCCACATCCCTTCTTTTTTTCTCACACTCACACAGTTTTTCTAAATATGGGCATGTTGAGACTCTCTATTCAGGAATATTCAAGTCTGTAATTCAGGGGAGCGAGGAAAGTATTCCTGGCAAGTGATTTTATCTGATAAAGGGAAGTGCAACTGAAATTCCTCAATGATTTGTTTTCCAAGTGCACAGGCAGTTTACAGTCTGCCAACACCAGATTAATGCCACTGGAAGACCCATAAGTCAGCGCCTCCTGAAGCAGTTCAAGCATGTGAAGATCTGCTATGCCATCTCCCCTTTTGTCTCCTCCTGCGTTTATCTCCTCCCTTCCCCAGGAACTCATTGTGATTGTTTAGCCTGAGCTGTGTTAAATTAATGACACACTAACAGGGCCAAGAGCTCTTTAATGTCTATCAATACCACTGCAGGGCCAATACTGCCCATCAATTTCCCAGCATTTCTTCCCAGAGGGCCATCGCTCATGTGGTGCTTTGATGAGTGATTGATGAGCTGCTAAAGAGCTCAGATTCCTCAAGTAATGAGTTTAATTGACATGGCAAGCTTGGAGCTTTCTCACCCAACTCACTCTCCTCAGCATCAGTGTTCAAAGTCATTGGCCACAAATATTCCTCCATTAAAATACCATGGGGCCCATGATATGAACTTGCAGAACATCACTGAGATAGAGTGTCATGTCTCTCTTTCAGATGTAGTAATTATGATGTTTCACACAGGAGAAGAGGGATTTTACAAATGTAGGTAAAGGCTGGGTAAAAATATAGATATCGCTCCATTGTAAATGGATGTTGCTGCTATTCAATGTCAAATCCGTTGTGAATCTAACTGTATTGTGTCCAGGGGTGGATTTAATGAATCGGGGGCCCCAGGCAAAATATAGGAATGGGGCCCTATACATTTGCACATATTTTTCTAGATCAACCTTGAGGTTCCTTTTTTGTTGTGATGCTTGCTGCTGCACAATGGTTCCCCATAGTTGTGTCCAATGTTTCTACATTTTTCATGCACATGTTATAATGGCTTTGTTTCATGTTGTAGACCACGAAATAGCAACTGATTTACAGCTGAGATACAGGTTTTAACATAAACAAAATAAATTATAAAATGATAAACCTCACAATTGAGCGTTTAAACCAGGGGTGAGTCAGAAGTATAAATTATTATATTAATTTTAAAATGGGGTTATGTGGGTGTATTTTCGCATTGGTCTGAACAAAAAATACAGACTGGATTATTGAAAATGAACATTCATTCTCTGCCAGTAGGAGGTGCTTTTGGAACGTCAGAAATATAGACTGAAAAAATATAGCCTATATTGAGGAGGAAAGTCCACTGATAACACCAGCGTAAGCCTGTGTGCAAAAGCTGTCAAATTCTGAACTTTAAAATACATTTATTTTTAGTTATTTTAGCTACAAATTTAAAGGGGTCATATGATGTTGCTAAAAAGAACATTATTTTGTGTATTTGGTGTAATGAAATGTGTTTATGCGGTTTAAGGTTAAAAAACACATTATTTTCAACATACTGTACATTATTGTTTCTCCTCTATGCCCTGCCTCACTGATTTTTACAAAGCTCATCGGTCTGAAAAGCGATGTGTGCTGTGATTGGCCAGCTATCCTGTGCGTTTTGATTGGCCGAATACCTCAAATGTGTGATGGAAATGTTACGCCCCTTACCATACTGTGATGCCCTGTCCAGCCGGAGCGACGAGACAAAAACATTAAAACACATTATAAACGAGGCATTTGTTGCATTCTAGTGGGGACATAATTACTGATTATAATGACTTATACTGACTTTTTACGTGTTGCATCGCACCTCGTAAACATAAAACCATGTCTGCATTTGTGATCGGAGAAATGACAAACAACAACGCTACTCTACACTGCTCAAAATTCACGTTTGAATTGTCAGTGGCAAATCCTTTAAATATAAAAAACGTACTTACAGACTGTGAGTCAGAACAGCCGGCATTGTAGTCTACTCTACCAGGATCAGGAAACAGTCCTCCATAAAATGTGCTGCACACATCTGAATATTTGGGTTGAACTGTTCTGGAACAGTGCTGTAAATATAACTTAACCACCGATTTCTAGTCATGTCCTCTTTTGGAAGGCCAAACAAAGTAGTTTCGCTTTCACAACGAAACACACAGCGTCACACACGACGGGCTTGAGTGAGCGAAGGCCGGCGGCTTCGATGAAGGACAGGCCGGCGGGCTTGCGGCAACCACATGTGAGGACCCCGGGCTGGAATCTGCTTTGTCCACGGTGAAAGCCGATCCGACGATCCACAGTGCGAAGTTTATGTATTTCCTCAGCGACCAGCACGGATCAGCTCTAGGCATGCTTGGCCTTCTTTTGAAAGGCCAAGCAACGGCATGGTGGCAGCAACAATACTACAGCGAGAATAAAAGTTACGCCTTCTTTCTTTGCGTGAACATGTGGGCGTCGTTATGCAAATCTTCTCACATCGTGACGTAGACATGTGGGGGCGTGTTAGAATGAGCTGTTTTAGGTAGGCGTGGTTGACTCTTAACTTTTATAAAGAAATCAAATCCTCTTTAGATTTGAGACTTTAGTCTTTGTAACTTTACAGATCTTCATTATGCACCAAGAGCTTGTAACACTTCAAAGAGAAAGGAAAAATTTAAATTGCATTATATGACCCCTTTAAATAAAACTGAAAAAATTATGAAAAGGCAATTATACATTTACACACCTAAGGATTATATCAACCAAAAAAGTAACTGCGTATGTGTCCGCTACTTGGTTCCTTCTCATAAATGAGTAAGCGGCATTTAAAACAATTATAAACATATAATACACACTGTTTCTCAATATTTAATTACAGCTTCAGATGCATAATATTTTCATCTCCTTCAAGCAGGATACACAAAAAGCACGTTCAACTCGGACGGTTGTCGTGGTAATAAACACCAGTGTCAGCGCTTAATGTGCAACTACATGAAAAGCCTTTTAGGGGGCCCTTGGCTTTTGGGGGCCCAAGGTGGTCGCCTACCTTTGCCTAATGGGTAAGTCCGCCACTGATTGTGTCTGTATTGAATGAGATGCAATAAAAAAACTAATTCACTAATTGCATGGATTATTTATATTTGTACGAACAGGAGAACTTCTGATGAATCATTTCCCACATTAATTTGTTCTTAAAATAGTTCTAATGTTAATGAATTTGGAGTATTGTAAAGGACCGACCGGGTGCCTGTATTGAGTCATTTGCATAAAACATGCCCCAAAAATATATTTAATGCATAATAGAAGTATAACATTTCAACTTTACACAACTATTAGGCAACCCAGAGTATGTGCTTTCTGCACACATATAGTTTTAGTTTTTCTAACATTTTTTGATACATTCAGAATACATTTGAGTACACAATTTATTGCTTATTTATTTATTGATTCACTTTTTAATGCCATGCCAGCCTCAAAGCTATTTTCATTGCGATCTCTGAATAAATTACACAAGGTATAAAATCAACAGAAAGTTAGAAAAGACATTTCAGATCTACACTAGACAATAATTCTAAAATACATTCAGGTGATACATTTTTAAACAAATCAGTTAAACACACCTCTGAATAAAACCGTTGTCTATTTACATTAAAAACAGTACAATCCAAGAAAATATGCTTCACAGTCATTTTAGTTTGGCAAGTAAGGCATGATGGTGGTTCTGCAACTTCTAATAAATTTCCATTTGTAAGAAAAGCCCATATGACCTGGAACCCAGCAGAAGAAAATTCTGAAGTTTCTCTTGCGTAAACAGTCTGCTTTGACTAAAATCTTTATAATTATGGGATGATCAGTCTTTACATTTTCAAGTGCTTAAAGACAGAATTTTGAATCGGTGAAAATTAAATAGAGGTGGAAAGTCCAGGTTCATAAAGTATAAGCCCTCAGTATTTTGTTCCAATCACCTGGAACAATACATTATCTGCTTTGGATCCATCTGTGAATACAGGTCTATGACTAGGAAAAATGTTTCTTAACTCCAAAAATGTCTGCTGTTATTCATGAGGGTGTGTTGTTGTCTTTTGTGCTCACTCAAGGTCAAAATAACATTTGGCCTTTTCAGATCCCAGGGAGGAATAGTACAAAAATGAGTCCAGGTTATCCAGGTAAGGTTTTATCCTCATTCCAAAAGGTCTAACATACCTAGGTTTAGCTTCATATAAATAATGATATTCCGGAAGAAAGACTGCTAAAAATTACTTTTGGATTACTTTTGTTTGCCTTTAGTTTGACAGCATATTGTAAAGCCAGTTTCAGACGTCTGTGCTGGAGTGAAGGTTCTATAAAGACTCTGAACAGGAGATGTCCTAAAACCTCACAATTTATTGGTGAATCATGATTTATTTGTCAAAATATTTATATGTAGATATCCCACACAAATTTGAGCGTATGATCACTTAGTGAATGAGACCCAGTATGTTCTGCAAAATAATAGTAAGACATATTTCTATTAAGTTGTCCTAGTAGGCTGAATGCAAAAACAAACACGGTCAGTGTAGTCCAATTCACAAACGACTCATGTGAACCGGTTCTTTTTAGTGAATCAAAAACAGTGTCACAGCTGTAGTTTGATTCACGAACAAATAACTCTTATCAGTCTGTTCTTTTTTGTGATTCAGAAATATACAGCAAAACCAGTGTAGTCTGATTCACAACCAAATGACTCATATGAACCGGTTATATTTAGTGAATCTCAAACATACTTGCAACCAGTGTGGTCCAATTCACAAGCAAAAGTGAGTTTCCAACTGAAATATAACCAAATAAATCAGAATCGAATCCAGTTGAATCAGGAAACCTGTATCGATTCCCAGTCTAGGTATAGTTGCATTTGTTTAAATGAGTCCAAGCTGTGTTTTCATTTAAAGCTAGCCACCAAGAGCTTTCATATCACATAACATCTAAGGTTATAGAGTAACACGACAGCACCAGTGTCTTTCATCTCAATAATTATAACATGACTCAACTCTAGACCAGTCTATTCTCACTTGTTTTGAAGCTTAATTAAAGAAATGCCTGTCCAAATTAGAAACACTACCTGGTTGATCAGGTCTGAAGCAGTTAAACTTCTTCAGCTAATGTCAGTGGACACACGTGAGCAAGCAGAAGTGCTGTTGAACCATCAAAATTTTGCATTTACAGGCATTACTGGTCAGTACATCAATTACAGTATGTCTTAGTAACCACCACAACATGCTGGAATTTATTTAAGCCTGATGCCCAGCGGAGTGAGGGAGGAGATGTGTTCTGCAGGACCGGGGGAAGTCGTGTATTACGTGTATTTTGTACGTTAGGTAAACACTGTAGTACTCACAGAGAGCTTTACGATGTCAGAATGATTTGCTGATGAAGAGTCCCATTAATCCCCAGACTAGTTTTTTTTTTTTTGGAAGATGTCTGCTTATGGTCCAATCCTAAGCAATACTGGATTCCTCATGCTTGAAATTAATTTGAATACTCAGCACCTCATTATCCAGACAGAGGTTCATGCAAAGCTGCACACAAACAATATTACTTTACACCATTGCAAACAAGGAGGAACTGTTTTTCTGAGTCAGTTAAACAGGCTAACATCTAGAAATAATTAAAGTATAAAATCACCGGGGTTTGTGTTAGAACCAGGCATTCTTGAAAAGTCTTTGAAGTTTAATTTTGCAGTGATTTTAAAACAGGATTTCCAGGAACTTGCCGTGCTGTACAGCGGTTTTTAAGAGGTTTGCATCTACAGTCATGGTCAGATGACATTTCCAGTGCCCACTCATTCAAAGTTCAAGATGTTCCTCTGTTAAGAAAACATGCTCCTCGTAATGCATTCAAGGTATTTCAAATCTGTTGTTTTTTAGTAACAAGAATGAAGCTAGATGTTCTTCTAAATAGTAAAGACATTTGTTATCAGTCAATATTAGATTTTCTTTTTTAATTGATCAGTATCAGTTAATATTGGATATTTAATAATGCATTTAATATTAATAGTAAACAGTCATAACACTGTTAAATGTAATCTTTAGCAAATCTTAATACCAATATATACAGTATATATATATATA
Organism: Sinocyclocheilus grahami; assembly: GCF_001515645.1. Lineage (NCBI taxonomy): Eukaryota > Metazoa > Chordata > Actinopteri > Cypriniformes > Cyprinidae > Sinocyclocheilus > Sinocyclocheilus grahami. The sequence goes on from NW_015505636.1 coordinate 983,220, forward strand.
TAGTACATTGTAATGTTGTGATGCCTAAATTCACTTGTAGCATTTAAAAATACATTTAATTTTTTTTTTCTAATTTAGACAAAATTATAAATATTTATAAATACATTTTAATACCTGCAATTTTTCAATTATTGGCCATAACATAAAAATATTTATCAGCTTATTGGTATCTTTAATATTGTGCCTCCCTGCTAAACAGTTGTAACATCAATAAACATTCCCCGAGGAGTGAGATTTATTACACCAAAATATGGTTTAAGTATCAAACACATCTATTTGCAAACCTATACTTCAGTTGAGATCTGTGTCCCACCTGCATGACAAAACCTCCTAAGGGTAAATACAGTGTTTTGAGCTACGGAAAACGTACCTGGGAGGACATTGCAGTGAATCCCTCGGGATGAGGTGTTGATTTAAACGGCAATGCATGAGTGAAAAACTAGCAGCATGGTGGTGAGAACAGGATGAGGTATAAGACACAGAACAAGTATTTTACAGACACAACTAGGAGCAAACATAAGCTAAAACAAACCCATATGCTGCGGATCTTTCAATGAAACTGTAAGCAGTGCAGCAACCATGATACATTTTTCTATCAAAATATTATTTATGCTGGAGAAACTCCAGGTTTCTTTAATTAAAAACTTGAGGGTTAGTCACAGGTATCGATTGTTTACTTTTTCGATTGGGTCACTCACTGGTGGTGGTCTTGTTACTTGAATGTGCAAGATAAGCAACAGTACCATTAATTCGAAGCCATACTACCTCAAGCGTAATTTCTCATGTTACTAAACACACAACAAATTCCGGGAATGGATTTGGCTTCTTGAATCTGGTTCCTGTTTGTAGCGAGAGGTGCTTTATTGCAACACAATGTAAAGAGCTTGTTGGGCATGTCGAAAGTCTTGGCACCAGCGGACACTAAATAAATCAATGGCTACATTTACACGTACACCAATAGTCTGATTATTATCAATAGTCAGAATAAGGAATTACTTGAATTAAGGTGTTTACGTTACATGAGCAAACCTCTTTAATCCCTTTTACATGCTGCTTGCCATGATTTTGATTATTCGGTTTAAGAAATTAGGTTTCTAAGCTACTTTGAAGCTATTCATTTGTAGCACACATGCGCACAGCACAAAATGTAAATTGCAGATGCAACAGGACTGTTTTTATGCACCTGCTTCAAATGCAAAATGTTCAATGGCTTCCTTTGTTTTTCATACTGTACAGGTGTGTATGCATTTTAATCATTTATTGCATTCTGATCAATAAAAATAATTAAAGCTATATGGGAATATTTAGAAACAAAAGAACAAAAGTGACAAAATTAGCACATCAAATTTATAAAAAAAAACCTCAAATTAAAATGAAAACTGAAACTATAACAATAAAAGCTCATTCAAAATACTATAATAGTATATAAATAAAAGCTTTAAACATGAATACAGTTCTAAAACCAATTCCTGCACTTTTTTTCTGCTACCAGTGCAATCTGATTCCTGAACAAATGACTCTGAATCACTGAAAAGGGCAGACTCATTAATCACATATAAGACTTAAGTCTTGTCACTGATTAGTTGTGTCAACACATAGTTAATGCACAATATGCATTTTGTCAGCAGTATTTATTAAAAGTACATGAATGAAATGTTACCGCATTGTATTGTTGTTTATTATATAGTTAAGACCAATTATAAAATTTAATTTTTGCTGCCTAAACACACCTTTTGCAATAATTGTTTATATCCTGTTCCATCATGTTTTAAACTTGTGCATGTGTGCATCCAGCTGAAGCCCTAACAAATGCGCACTTTAGTCAGAGAAGAATAAATGTGATTAAATGCGATTAAACATGCCTGCATTGAGCAATTAAAACCACAGTACTTCACATATTTTACTGCAATTATGGTTATGCTAATTATGAGCAAAATCACATAAACAACCACAGTACTCTATTTACATAGATTCAGCTTAATCGCATTATAACCAATGTGTAAAAATAAAACAATGTGGATTACTCTGCCCTTGTTGAAACAAGATGTGTTTTTTATTGTGTCCTTTTACAAAACAAAACTTTTCCTCCCTCACATTCTGTGTGATTAATGCACAACATTAAGCAATTCAGATGAACAACACTCCCTCCAGCCTGAGTCAAAAGTGTGGTTTTACTTCGTCTTTGATCAACTTTCAAAGCAAGATATTTATTATTGATGTGGTGAGATAGAGTCATCTCGAACAACCTGGCATCAAAGTTATGGGAACAAAATTTCACGATAGTTCACGTTATAGATATGTGTGTGTATGCGGATTCAACGTTTGCACCCCACAGATGGAATGTGAGATGTTTAATTAGGTGCCTGTGAGTGGTCTCATGGGAAGGCGCTTTTAATTACTTGGGCTCATGGTCTCTCGCTACACAGACGGAGCACAGGTCAAACGCAGAGGAGGATGGCGACGAATGCCGTGAATACCCACGAACCCCCGCCACAGTCCCCTCACAGCATCTGTTCCAACAAAGCATGTTGAATCCAATGAAAGGCCACAATAGCTGTCTGACATTGCATGACTAGTGATAAGATCACTCAGAAACTGTGAAATATGAATTACCCTCACACAAACTACTGCGGCATCAAATGAAAACCATCTTGCAACACAATACACCTCTAAAACACACAGCCCAGAGCGTGCTTCCAAACATCCCTTGGGAAACACCGCCTGCTTATTTGTGGTGGGGGAAAAACAGGCCTAATCCTTCACACTACCTGGCTGATGCCGTTAAAGGTGCTTCCTCCCCAGGGACCGACATGTGACCCTGTTGAGACAGAGGACAAGAAAGAGCTAAAGAAAGTGAGAGCTGGAAGGAGTCATCGCCACCATGTCTCGGTAACCGCACACACACACGAAAGGTCTGTTCCAAAAGCCGTTGACCTTCTGCACTAAAGAAAGAACACAAAACAAGACATCAATAACCTGAAAGCGATACATTGAAGAGGAAGCAGCCCTGTCGCATGGACTAGGTCTGAATGGTTCCTCAGAATAGGATCAACAAATAACGTGAAGGAAGGGTTGTGTGCTGTCATTGTGAGGGCAACAATAGCAGACGGTAAACTCCGGGTGATGGTGTATAAAAGACACGCCAAACTATGGATATAATTTTCTGTGAATGATCCTATTGTTCCACCGAAACACCGTTTTTTGGCTGACGACCCAACTGGGTCAGGTAACACAGGTTGTTTGTAGAGAGATCTGTGGCGATACAGGAGTGGAAAGGAGCAGACAGAAAGTGATAGTTCCATTGATGGCGCTTTTTCTTGATTTCGATTGCTTTCTTGGGCGGAGCAGGGTTATTTTCGTAAATAAAATGAAGACGAAAACTATGAATTTATACTAAAAAACAAAAAAATAAATGAAAATGCATCAAAAATATTATTAAAAACTGAAATAAAATAATACTAAAAAATAAATAAAACAAAATTCAAGCCAAAAATATTCATAAAAGAATGTCAGCCAGACATTATTGCAAAATAAACCCCTTTGGGTGATAATGACCGGCTGACTATACATTATTCCTTACATATTCAATATATTTTATTATATTCAGTAATTTTAATTTTAATACAGCTTTAAATTTCATTTTTAGTTAATTGTGTTGCTTATTTTTTGCTAGTTATAGTTTGTTTTTTATTATGTGGAAATATCTATTTGAATCACGCAGTTTTAACATAAACTAATAAACTTAATGTTATGCATATTTGTCTGTCATACATAAATGAAACTGTAAGATTTCTGCACTCCCAAAAATCATGGCACAGTTTATTTTTAACTATTGGTATCGATTTGATTTGATTTAAATAATAATATTTTCAAAATACATTTATTCCGACTGCTTAGCATCAGCATAAATCTGTTCCTTGTGAAAACAATTACATTTATTCAGTTAAAAGGTATGAACATGGGTAAAATAAATTTTTTTAGTTAGTTAAAATGTATGAGATTGAAACAAATTGGATTTAGTGATAAATATATATTGATAAATATATAAATCTGATTATTGTGTATTTCAAAGTCAGTTTATTAGTACTATTAGAGAAATCGTGTTACATTTATGTATGTCTAACAAATATGAATGGCATTATGTTTATGAGGAAATTACATATGCAATTTAAATACATGTTAAATTTAGGACTAAATATTTTTGGAATGTGAAAATAAAAATCTAAAAAGAAATACATCCACATAAAAAAGAATCAAACTGATTCAAATTACATTTAAAACAATATTAAAATAAAAATCAATCTGAATCTGCAAAACTGTAATAACCCCTTGAGGCACTTAATCTATTCCATTCCATGAGAACATGTCTGTCAGGGCGTTGTGATACCTATATGGGCCTGGCAGCTATGAAGCCTTTACTGCACTGGAAACCATCCCCTGACAGGCAGACTTCAAAACCAAAGAGGTCCAACCATCATGCACATGTTCCCAGTATGAGCTTCAGTAATGTGGACAGCACATGAGAACAGGTCCATCTCAAGTCACCTTATAAGTCAGAGTAATGTGGGACTTTGGTGCAACCCTTTGGCACAACCATGCCTGAAACAATTTAGGTGAGTTCATTTTATGGACCTAAACCTTTATTTCCCATGACAGAATTACATTCAGATTAATGGAATTACGATATAAATGCCCAGCAAAGTCTTACAGGCAAATACACACAGATGTGATTCATCCTCAAAGTCCATCTGCAAATACCGACAAGTGATGAATCCCTATCACAGGGAGCAGAGATCTCACGCGTGCACTGCCTCGGCACAGCTGCTCTGTCCGGGGTTAGGATCCACAGAGTCGCTTCCAAGGAGTTCAACATCCAAAGAGGGAAGTTCAGAGAAGATTAAAGATGTCATGGAATGAAATAGTAGAAGTTTCTGTACTCCCTATAGCTCTCTCCTTGCTTTCTTTTTCTTCCATGTAAGATAGTTGTACACAGTTGGAACAAAAGGAATCACATGTGCCGAAAAACTTTTCGGAATTCCATCACGTTAATTATATTTTCCTAGATATAAAAGCTTTCACTTCTATGGCCTTTTGAATATTTATACACCAGTCCTATTTTACAAGCTATTTTAAGATTAAAATAACACTGCAGAAGGGTTACGCAAATATACAAAATGTTCACGATGAAAAGCCCCTTTTGTAATTTGTTGTTCTCACAGATAATTTTTTGCGGCCATTAAATCAAAGTATAAACCACTGAAGCCATGAGTAACAGTCCAACAATGCGTCTTACCCACTTAATCCTCCTTACTTCCAGCATTCTGCATCTTTTGTTAGCTGAATAAACGGCACCAACAAAGAAGAAGAAGTCAGCCATAGCTTCTTATTGCCTTTGGACGGTGATCCCTTTAAGAATAAGGGTGTAAAGTGTTCGGAAACAGAAGACGCAGCTGGTTAAATTTAATATCGAATGTATCTGGGCCAGTATCAGATGCTACGTCAGCCCTGAGGGGTGACAAAACATGCAAACAACACAACAGGAGGCTGCAACTAAAATGTACTCGATTCAAAAAGAATAAACTTTAGAAATATAATGAATTTTATAGGCTTAATATTAATGCACACACATTAAACTGCCCGCATTTGTGTTGTCACAACAACTCGAAAACAACACAAGTGTGACACTTCAAACTAAGCCTCTGCATATTGAGTTTCGTCTAGAGGAAGTGCATGAAAGACTATACCTTATATACTCCTTTATAGCTTTTAACACAAAGCAAAGCCCATACTTTCAAAATATGTCATGAAACGGAAGGACCCACCCAGGTCTTACCTGCACTCCATTCACAGAGAGAGAAGGCGAATGGGTGCAGAGGATATCATTACAATTAGATAGGAAACATGGTTGGACAAATCCCAAAGACCATCAATTAATATCTGAAAGCTTTATTGTGTTGGTGGTTGGAGGTTTAACATTTTTAAATGACACCTTTGCGAAGGTAAAAATCCTGTAGGCCGCACATAATCATTAAAGGATTTAAACGTTTTATGCAACATCCAGTTCTTTAACAACAGGCACTGAAATGAAACACAACACAACACGCCCTCTCCTCATCCTTAAATTAGTATGCAATGACTCATTCAACAGGAGGCTGGTGCTGAGTTAATCGTCTATGATTTACAACGCTTCCTCCTTAGAACTTCACGTCGACCGCCTCTAGCACGGAGTGTCGAGGAAAAGCTGGCGAACTTGCAGAGCTGGAACCCCAAGTACTATTATTCATAAACATGCATTATTACTGCATGTCCTCACTCTAACCCTCTAATACAGCTCTCAACCCTGAGGAGACAGGCACCGAGTACAAAGTCTTTATCACCCTCCACTTTCACCTGAGGGAGCAGGTTAGAGAGGGGGAAAAAATTACTTACGGTAATGCAATGTGAGCCAAACTAGACTGGCAGCCAAAGAGCTTTTCAATACCATGAATATGGATGATTCAAAACCTGACAGCACAGCTGGGATTTTCATTTTTCTATTTGTTTAGAAGCCAAAAGTTTGATTTTGTGGAGATTTCATGGATGTATCTGTTCAATGTGAGTAGTGACAGGTCTGAAACTTTATTGGCACGGTGGTCTGTAGTCGAAATCGATAACTCAAATTATGCATAAAATAATATATAAAAAAATGATTAAAAAAAATAAATGTGTGCTACAGGACTGTAGTTGCTTACTGATTGACTTTATTATTTTAATAATATCCTTAAGTCCAGCTTTAGTGTTATTGAGAAGTAAACTGTTCATAACCATCTGTTTCATTGACAGATCTCATAAATGTATGACATGTGGCCCTCAGATTACACTTGAACCCTTTTCATTTTGTGCCGCTTATTTTTTCATTACATTGTGGATATTAATTTCAAACTTGTCCTCAAAATGTCAAAACTTATCGGTCTAATAGTATAATTCATTTGATATAAACAGCTTTACAGACCATTAAAACAATGTTCACAGATGTTCAATGTTCACATATTTTTTTTTTTACCTTAAGGCGGTTGTTGAAGCATTGAATAAATGTAACTTTATTAAAGGTAAATAATGTTGTTTTCGCACAAAAATAATAGTTCCGTATTAAAAATTGAGGTTTGCTAATAACTGATAAATGGCCGATATTGGTATTCTACACTATTTTGTGTCGAAAAAAAAAGTAAAACCTAAATAACTACTAAAAATGATCTGTTTTAAAAATGACAAAAAAATTATATTCACTTTGAGATATAATGCTACATGCACTTTTACAAGTAGTTTGAACTGAAATGTGTGTTGGCAGTGTGTGTACACAACCACCCTATAATGATAAAAATCCACTCAGTGGTTTTTTGTTAATCTACTAAAATCTTTACCCCTTTCTCAAATCGAGCCAAATCTCAGATGCCTGTCTGTGTGACGTCACACAGACAGGCCCCTCCCACGATAGATTGATTGACAGTAGCGTTTCAGCACAGACTGGACTGGCGTCTTACCTTAGACCCGCCCCGAGTGAGCTGTCATCAGTCTACCATTGTTTCACCGCTGGAGCAGATGTAGACATGAATGACTCCTAAGCGATTGAGGTGTTCTGATGTTGGATGTAATAATGAATATAGCAGTCGTCGTTTACTCCCGACATCTGAGCCGCTGAAGATGCAGTGGATTATGTTTGTTTTTGAAGGGAATACGCCCCCGATCTGTTCGCGCAAATCATTCGTGATCCAGCTTCACCTACAGAAGAAGTGAGTTTCCTAATGTGCTAGTTTTATGATGAATAAAGTCGCGGCTAAAGTCTCTCTGAGAGCAGCTCAGGAAGAGAGGGGCGGGGTCAACAGAGCTCATTAACATTTAAAGGAAAATGCTACAAACCTGAATGCTTTGAATAGAGCTATTTTTGACAGGGTAAAAAAGGAGTTTTTTACACAACCATTGAGAAATTTTAACCAAACTATGTTACAGACTTTTCATTAAGACCCTAAAGAATCATATCAACTTGTGGAAAATGGGCATCCCATGACCCCTTTAAAGATTAGATTTAAAAGGATTAAAAAAATCCTCTACTATTGGACAATAACCAACATGGTACTGATATATCGGCATCCCTATTATAAACATAATTAGGAAAAGAAAGAAAGAAAATGTACTTATTTTGCATTAAAATTGATCAAGTCACAGTAAAAAACAATTATAAAGTCACAAAAGATTTGTATTTCAATTTAAACTTTCTATTCTTAAATAAAATCATTAAAAAATGTTCCATAGTTTCCACCAAAATATTAAGAAACTGGTTTTAACATTGATAATAATAAGAAATGTTACTCAAGCACCAAATCAGCATTTAAGAATGATTTCTGAAGGATCATGTGACACTAAAGACTGAAGTCATAGGTGCTGAAAATTCAGCTTTGCATCACAAGAATAAATTATCATTTAAAATATATTAAAATAGAAATCAGTTATTTTAAATTGTAATAATATTACTGTTTTTACTGTATTATTAAATGAAGCCTTGGTGAGCATAGAGACTTTAAAAAAATATATATATTATAAAAATCGACTCCAAACTGATTCACTATTCCAAATGAGAAATTGAATGGAAGACTGCCAGTTTAAAATGTCCTCTAGAACACATTAAGTAGATGGAATGTGTGAAGTTTGTTTGTTTGTATGTTTAGAGTGTGAAAGGGAGAGATGAAAGTCGTGCTCACAGCTCCAGGCCCAGGACATTCCACTGCACCCCTCCCACTACATGACTTCATCAACGCTCCTTAGCTGGAAGATCAGACATCCACCAGCCTGCCAGCCAAACCTCAAGATTTCAAATTAAAGAGCCTTGCTTTCACTCTTAAACACACACACACACACACACACACACACACACACACACACACGCACATCCCGTGATCTGCCAGTCAGACGTGCACAAACACACAACCTGATACACAAATGTATAGAAACAACAGCGAAGACTAAACAAAAAGGTCAATAACCTTGATCTCGACGTGTAAACCGTCCTGTCATGTGTCACTCACACAGAGTCAGCATGCATTTTACACATGGCAGATCTCCACATGCGTGTGATGTTTACGGAGCATTCTTTATACAAGTGTGAAATCTCACAGGAATTTGACTGCTACATTTGACAGGCACTAGTGTACAACGCTAGATGATGTCTGAACATATGACCTCAATCGAAATCTATGTTGCATACAGGAGAAACCCAAGATGAGCAGAAGTGAAGGACAGCATTAAAGGGATAGTTCACCTAAAAACTAACAGTAATTTCATTGTTCCAAACCTGTACGACTTGGTCTTCTGTTGAACACATAATAAGATATTTTGAAAAATTAAAGTCAGTAAGGTCCAATGTTGTTTTGACTTTCACTATGTAGACAAAAACGGCTGTTTGTTATGTCTTTATTGTGTCAGCCTTGGCTTCCATGGATGCTGCTGACATAATATGGCCTTCAAATTGTGTTCCATTGCAAATGAGCCTCTTTATTTCAGACAGTGCCGCTTGCACCCAAAAACCACATTGCTCATTTGACATTTATGGCCCAAATCTGCAAATCATGAATCCTGACAGTGGCCAAAAAGGTCCAGAGACTATAGTGGAGCCACATACAGTATACAAACTGGAGTGAATGTTTGCAAATAAAGTGGTGTGCTGGCTGATCGTTATCAACCTCTCACAAATAAAGTAATTCAGCGGACTGTTTGCTTTTTTAATTTTCATATGATTAGGTTTTTTTTCAGGGAGGAAATGGATTATTATTATTTTTGGCCAAATATTTAATGTTCCCATTATTCAAGCAAGTCTATAAACAAATACGTCAGGAGCAATTCATCATACTTACAATAACATTCTGACATTTTCCCACAGTGTGGCCAGGGCTGGCAGTAGGGCCAAGGCTTCTTTTGTACTCCTGAGAGCTGTCAGACCCTAAGACCACCACAGTGCAGAAAGGACACGCACATCCCGTGATCTGCCAGTCAGACGTGCACAAACACACAACCTGATACACAAATGTATAGAAACAACAGCGAAGACTAAACAAAAAGGTAAATAACCTTGATCTCGACGTGTAAACCGTCCTGTCATGTGTCACTCACACAGAGTCAGCATGCATTTTACACATGGCAGATCTCCACATGCGTGTGATGTTTACGGAGCATTCTTTATACAAGTGTGAAATCTCACAGGAATTTGACTGCTACATTTGACAGGCACTAGTGTACAACGCTAGATGATGTCTGAACATATGACCTCAATCGAAATCTATGTTGCATACAGGAGAAACCCAAGATGAGCAGAAGTGAAGGACAGCATTAAAGGGATAGTTCACCTAAAAACTAACAGTAATTTCATTGTTCCAAACCTGTACGACTTGGTCTTCTGTTGAACACATAATAAGATATTTTGAAAAATTAAAGTCAGTAAGGTCCAATGTTGTTTTGACTTTCACTATGTAGACAAAAACGGCTGTTTGTTATGTCTTTATTGTGTCAGCCTTGGCTTCCATGGATGCTGCTGACATAATATGGCCTTCAAATTGTGTTCCATTGCAAATGAGCCTCTTTATTTCAGACAGTGCCGCTTGCACCCAAAAACCACATTGCTCATTTGACATTTATGGCCCAAATCTGCAAATCATGAAGCTTTACCATGGTCAAAAAGGTCCAGAGACCAGTGGAGCCATATACAGTATACAAACTGGAGAGAATGTTTGCGAATAAAGTGGTGTGCCGGCTGATCGTTATCAACCTTTCACAAATAAAGTAATTCAACAGACTGCTTTTTTTATTTTCATATGATTAAGTTTTTTTTCTGGGAGGAAATGGATTATTATTATTTTGGGCCAAATATTTAATGTTCCCATTATTCGAGCAAGTCTATAAACAAATGCGTCAGGAGCAATTCATCGTACTTACAATAACATTCTGACATTTTCCCACAGTGTGGCCAGGGCTGGCAGTAGGGCCAAGGCTTCTTTTGTACTCCTGAGAGCTGTCAGACCCTAAGACCACCACAGTGCAGAAAGGTAGAGACAGAGGGAACACTGTCAGTATTGAACAGTACTGTACCGATCTGGGGTGCGTTTCCCAAAAGCATCGTTAGCTAACTATGGTAGTTAGTTCCACTGAAATCTATTGGTAATGACAGAACTTGCGACCATAGTTGCTTTTGAGAAACACACCTCTGTTTAACTAGCACAGAACATTAGTGTTTAATGTAGTAAAAATGGTTATGTGTGCAAATCCTCAGCTGGTAGAGCATGGCGCTGGCAACACCAAGGTCAGCTGTTCAATTCCATGGACATGGACTGATAAAACATATATATAAAAAACAAAAACTAAAAGAGTATAAATTTACTTCAGATAAAAGTATCTACCAGTTAGTGTATTAACTTTGGCAGCCCTAACATAATACAACTAAAATAAAACTAGCCTAAATAAACTGAAATAGGAAAACTAAAACTTGATTCTCAATGACAGAATAAAAAAAAACAAAAAAAATAAAAAAAGACAAACTGTAAAAAAAACCAAACCAAAATAAAACAATAAAACTGAAATAAAAACCGAATAAAGATTTAAAACTAAAGTAACCCTGCTGCCAAATGCATAAGTGTAAAATGTTGTTCTTGAACTGAAGTTTTCCCAAATAATAAAACATTGTGCTAAAAATCATGTGCAAGATATGGATGTAATAATCCACAAAATTAGATTCACATAACGTTTCCAGTACTGTGTATTGTTATATTAATTTTATTCTTTTTTCTGCCAAATGTAGAATTAAACGTGGCACTTTTCCCACTGGAAGCAGTTAAAAGAGCATAATATTGACAAAAGCCAAAGCACTTAACACAGGGAATACATATGAAAGTACTTTTATCATAAGCAAATTCCTTTGCAGTTACATCCTCAATCACTAGGGACACACGGCATGACGTAACCAGAGAACATGAGTCGAACATAAATCGTAAGTGCTGATAGAAAGACTCTTCACATGCTGTACTTCATCATACAACAAGCTTCTCGAGACCCATCTGAAAACTTGTCTTATTAACAGAGTAAGAAACATCTTTTGCTCCCTGCCATTCATCATATCTGAGGCTCTGAAATCTCAGAACGGAAACGGCAATGCATCACAGAGAAACCGATCTGAGCCATTTTAGGAAACCATTAGTGAAACGAGCGATGGTGCAGATTGTGTCAAGGCCGCTTCCTTGTTCCAACTCTGCCGGCTGCTATTTACAGCGTTCTGATAATTGTTCGGAGGCCAAACACCAGCCAGCAGATACATATCGTGAAAGAACCCAGTTGGGATCAAGTTCAGTCCAGTCCAGTCCCTTGTAATTACAGCGAGAGACAAAGAAGCACACGTAAAAGACAAGCAAACGAATATAAGGGCACGCGTACGCAGGATGTCAGAACTGACTCACACACACACATCCTAACTATTATACACACACGCAGGGCCTCATCAATCACACTTTCTCTGGGGGGTCCACGTGGCCAAAAGCAAATGTACATTGTGCAATTGGTCCTGTGTAGAACTTGAATAATAGTTCACAGTCCCAGAGCCTCAGCCTGGGTTGGGACTGTGCCTAAATGTTCCTCATGAAATCAAGTGGCGTACAGACATTTCTTCTCTTTGCTTTTCTCACCTTTGTCTAACCCAAGACCTTCATCCTCACTTTGCCGGTTTGGGAGAGAAAACTAACCCAATTGACATGCCGGCACCAAACAGCCTCATTGGATTGAATTTAATTAGCTCATTTATTAGCTCATCTTAGCGGGAGTTCTAAACAATAAAAGCCTTCGGTTTTCACACAGAGAACTGAACCGTAAGTGTGGACATGTTACACATTGCAATGACTTTAAAAGGTGGAGAACATTTGCAAATGTCATCTTGTGGTGGTGGATTTGTTGATTCACCAAGACAACACTGGATTCTTCTGTTTTCAATGAAGAGAGAGAAAATAAAGTGCATTAGTACATGAGTGTGTGTGAGATGTTCATCCATTCCTGCATTAAGCTCTTTAACCTCAGCTCCCTAAAGACTATCCTCCTTAAAGCACCCCTAAAAAAGCCAGCTATTTAACTCTACAGATGAAACACTCCACTTTAAGAGCACTGAGAATCACATGGGCTTTGTGATTGTTACATTTGCAAACCATGACCTTTTTTCCCTCATATATATATTGTATATGACATCCCATAATAAATGTCTTTATGGAAACAGAGGAAACTAGAAACAGACATTTATAGCTAAGGGGATGAAGCTGTAATCAGAATAATTTTAATTGTAACCTTTAGAACTGAAAACATATTTACAGAGATTTAAAGTCACAATGAAATGGAAGTAGTGACAGATCTTTTCTTCCGTACCATGACATCCATCTGAGTGAAATATAAGGCAGGGAACTGGTTCATTAGAAAGGTTGTTGATTGGATGGAAGCAGATCTGAATGCAAACTTACAGGCGATTGTAAGAAGGGTGAGGTTTAAGCAGACTAAATGATTGGAAATATCTGTTGTTTCACTGGAAGTTTAAGTTTTTGGTTTAAATATGAATTTCTAAAATTAAACATGCACGCATGAATGGTTCACAATAAGACCAATAACATGCATTTCAAAATGTTTTATTTCATGCCAACTTTAAGCAAAAGTTTGTCCAAGGAGGAAATTCAGAAACATTATAAGAGCAGGATATGGGCCATTTAAACATATGAGGGAGAAAACTAAATAAAGCGTTTTTGAAAAAGGCTTTGCGGTCATCATGAATCAAGTAGCTACAATTTATGATACAGTTGTTGTCAGATAGCCCTGATTTGAAATGTTATTTTCATCTTGACCAGCATTTTTTGATATTTTGGTTATTTCCAATTCAAGTAGAAACAGGTATCATACAAGTATGAGCTGTACTAGCATAGTTGCCTGGAAGAGTTACAAATATAGGGACGGCGAGTGAACAGATTTGTGCTAAATTTACAAGGGGAAAGTGGACTAAAATACAGCTTACAAAAGTATAGTTCTGGCCCTAAAATTTGATTGGATGAGCCACATTGAAGTCACTGTAATCAAACCAATATATTAACTGCACATCAGTTTAATTCTACTGTATATTAATAAGCCAAGTTACTACTCCACTTGCATCTGTATGCCAAACAACGCCCATTAATTGTGGTAAAATTGCTTTACTGCACAGTCACTTGTTACTTATTACTTAATCTTATCCTTCAACATATCCTTTGATCCACAGGACTAAACCCACAGCCTATTTAAGTTATGATGTTTACAAATCCTTTAGCCATGTAAAGTGGTAAATAACTCTCTCATTCACTTGCCAAACACAATCACATCACATCCTCATTTAAAAAGGAAGTTTCACTGCTCACAACTGACTCACAGGTTTGGAACTGAATGTGGTATATTCACTGAAGCTTATAAATGTATGTCTAAGTGATTAAGGAAATGAGTGTCACTGTGCACACACAATTACACAACGCCGAGTCCTTGTCTTTAATGGTAAATGCCTTGAGGATTTCGTTGAGTTGACACTGGCTCCTTTAAGGCTGAGATTATGCACCGTGCATGCCTCTGTGGCTCCAAGGTCTGACTCCTGCCTTAAATGCTCCAATGCATCACTGCCTAGAGACTCAGACGCCATAAGAGTAAACACAGTACAGTAAACACAGAAGTGCATTAGATAACACCTGAGAGAACGGATCTAGCTTGGACCTTTTTGTGAGTATGATGAAATTTATATTTAAAAAAGTGAAAAATATGTATATATATTTAAAAAAGTAAAAGCTAAATGAATAGTGTTAAACAAGCATACAAAATGTTAGTAACATAAAACTAAACTTTCAAAGCAAAGAAAAGAAAAGAAAATGTATTGATGTTAAAATACTGAGGTTATAAAACTGACATGGAAGTTACTTTTTAAATAAGATGGAGCACTTTTCAGTTCAAATATTTCTTTTATGTGTACTCAACAAAGAGTCCAAGTACAACTCACAGCATGAAGACTTGGAGCTTGTGCTTGAAATCTCTGACAGCTCACCTCTGCAACCCACTTTATGAGCAGCAGCATTCTTGTGTCCTTTGCGCAACAATTACAAATCATTCTCCATTTTCAGTGTCTCTGTCAAAAAAACATAGTAGGTTATCAGCTTGTGTGAAATTAGTCTTCCCCCACTCTATTCGTGCAAACAGGAAAACCACGGATTCATTGGCACTGAACCTTAATGGAAATAATGGCGGTGGTATATTTAAATGAGCAGACTACAGCCATGAGGGCCGTTGTTTATGTCTGCGGTACAGGGTAAATAGCCCGTCATTTATCGCAGCTCTTGTTTGTTATAAAATGCAGCTCTGCTGTTGATCATATCTGGGCAGACGGGGCCCATTCACTGCTGGTACTCACATTTAAAACGGCCCTCTAATACTAATAAGTCATTGTTCTGCCTATGTCTTATGTACTATACTGCTGTTGTAGGTAGCCTATATATAGTATTAAACACATTCCTATTGCTTGTCATGTAACTTTCACTTTTTCATATTTCATGTATGTGGATGTTGGAACTGCTCAACTTCTATATTAAATTATGATCGTGGACACATGACACATGAAAACGTCTCGGGTTACTTATGTAACCATGGTTCCCTGAGTAGGGAACGAGACACTGCGTCCTCTAGGGGTCGCTATGGGGAACGCCTCGTCGTGACTCGTATCTGAAGCATACATTGAAAAAACACCAACTCGTTGGCCGGCGACAGCCATGACGTCACTACCGGTGCGACTACAGTATAAATCGGTGCCGGGAGCTACACATCATTCACTTCTTCGTCTGAAGCTTGCGTCCGCAGCATGGCAAGAAACCTAGAGGACGCAGTGTCTCGTTCCCTACTCAGGGAACCATGGTTACATAAGTAACCCGAGACGTTCCCTTTCATGGGAACTTCGAACTGCGTCCTCTAGGGGTCGCTAGGGGGAACGGTATACCCCCGCCGCCATGCTGAGGGGAGTGCAAGCCAGAACCATGGCGAGCACTAAATACCAACCCTATTGGCTGGACAGTTTTTCTCTGAGAAAACAATGAAAAACAAAATGAACTGATACTGCAAATACAATGTTATTTAATCGAAGGGAATTCAAAATATAGTCATGCTGAAAATGTGTCTAAAATATCATAAAAAAATAAGAAGGTAATTGTTAGATTATATGAAATGAAGGGAGAAATAAATTCACAATTATTAGATTTAACCTTGTGCGCTCCTCATTTGGGAGTCACACCCATGGTCTTCGTGATCAAAAGTGACCGGACACCTGAAATGTAACTTTTTTTCTTCTTCAGTAAAATCTATCTAATATATTTTTGTTCAATAATATGTTTTTCTTTTGTATTTTGACAGAATTGTATGGTACTAATTAATATTCATGCAATAATTATGATACATTTTTCTAATTGCTTCCGGCTTCAAGGTCTTCTGTGCTTCCGGCTTCGCTACCGTTCGGACGTTTTTGCTTACTGCTCTGCGTTTTGCTCCCTATTTCTGTACTTTTCTTTGATTTTTCTAAGATTTTTACTTCAGCAGATCAGCACAGTGCTCAAACAACATATTTTTGGCACAAACACTAAAACAAAAAACTCTCTGGGACTGGAATAATACCACGAAAAAGAAGACTTTTGCCTCCCACTGCCAGCAGCTTACATTCCGGAGAAGGGAAAACACAGCTGCCCACATTCAAACAGAAGAGAAAGAAAATGCCTCCTGTTGAATCTACTTGCTGCATGAACTACTACACACTTCTACAAAGGATTACGGTTCTTGAAACAAAGTTACTTGCTGGATTTCCAAAACAGGCAGAACACTCAGCAGACCGTCGTCACGGACCCCATCAGCATACAGCCGGTGAGTCCCATGAACCTAGACAATCTCAACAATTTATACCAAGTGTAGAGAAACAAGCCGAAACTGATTGTCACACAAATCGATGGCACAAACAGGGAGCGAGACCCAAAGGCAGTAGAGACATCAGATTGTCACGAGTTTCTCGTATTGCTGCCATAGCATCCTCTACCCCAGATACGGCTATGACAAGGCTTGTGAATACTGGTATTATACCACCCCCAATACATCTTGAGAACAGATTTGAAGCATTAATGAATGTGGGTGAGGAATCCCCAAATGTGATTAAACATGGATCGGATCAGCCAGCAGCTAACATCGCTACTAACAGACGCTCAAGGTCGAGCAGACAGCGGCTTATAGCTCAGAGCGCAGCCGAGCCCAGGACTCTGATAGTGGGCGACTCCATTATCAGAAACATCAGTAGCAGAAATTCAGCAACTTTCTGCTTTCCTCAAGCAACAGTTTCTGATTTGAACAAGGAACTTGGCAAAATTCTAATGAAGCACAAGACTGCAAATCGAATCATCATCCATGTGGGGAAGAATGATATTCGGAAAGAGCAGTCAGAACTCCTTAAGAAGGACTTCAGTCGATAACTTCAATCTTTTCTGGGGCCATAGACAACTGTTTAAACTGGATGGCCTCCACCTAAACAAACTTGGTGCAAGAGTGCTAAAGGACAACATATACTTCTCCCTCCGTCATCCTTCAGTAGTGTGTGCCAAACTACTCAACCTGAATGGCACACACACACCTGGACAGAGTATGAGTGACCACAGGACTTCATATCAGCTTCCGAGTCATCATGTGGTTGACACATCCCACAAGGACACTGATAACACCACGCAGCCACAACAAGCCCTGCTCATGGACACCATCACGGCTGAGCCCTGCCCACAGAGCTCATCACAGACAGACTGTGACGTATCAGAACAGCTCCAAGACTCAGCATCCAAGGACGACTTTCTGGAAAACAGCCAGGGAAGCCAGGACAACATATTTCAGCCACCGGAAACAACAGAGCCACAGCCCTGCTCACCAGACACATTATCCCTCTCTCCAACATCTCCACTTCTAAGCTTCTCACAGAAAATGGAGGAACTGGTTTATGCTGGAACCAGACTCTCCCACTCTTTTGCTGCAAGCCCCCAGATACCAACAAAAAACCGGCGGGCCCCACAACCACCAAAGCCTGTGGGCCCAGCTCGTCAAACAAAGATGAAGTTCTCAAGGTGAATGCATACCTTGACTCTAGGGGTCTAACAACTAAAAATCAAGTCAGGAATCTTGGTGTGATTCTGAAGACAGACCTTAGTTTCAGTAGTCATGTCAAAGCTGTAACTAAATCAGCATACTATCATCTCAAAAACATTGCAAGAATTAGAGGTTTTGTTTCCAGTCAAGACTTGGAGAAACTTGTTCATGCCTTTATCACCAGCAGGGTGGACTATTGTAATGGTCTCCTCACCGGCCTTCCCAAGAAGACCATTAGACAGCTGCAGCTCATCCAGAACGCTGCTGCCAGAATTCTGACTAGAACCAGAAAATCTGAGCATATCACACCAGTCCTCAGGTCCTTACACTGGCTTCCAGTTACATTTAGGATTGATTTTAAAGTACTTTTACTCATTTATAAATCACTCAATGGCCTAGGACCTAAATATATAGCAGATATGCTCACTGAATATAAACCTAACAGACCACTCAGATCATTAGGATCGAGTCAGTTAGAAATACCAAGGGTTCACACAAAACAAGGGGAATGTGCTTTTAGTTATTATGCCACCCGCAGTTGGAATCAGCTTCCAGAAGAGATCAGATGTGCTAAAACATTAGTCACATTTAAATGCAGACTCAAAACTCATCTGTTTAGCTGTGCATTTATTGAATGAGCACTGTGCGATGTCCGAACTGATTGCACTATATTATATGTATAATCGTCACCTCTTAAATCAATTTTTTAAATAATTTTCAAAGTTTTTAAATTCCTTGTTTTATTGTTGTGATTATTGTTTTTATTTTATTTTATGTAAAGCACTTTGAATTACCATTGTGTATGAAATGTGCTATACAAATAAACTTGCCTTGCCTTGCCTTGCCTAATTGAAAACAGTAAAAAATATATATATAATTTTTAAAAATAATTTTTCAATTAATGCAGTATTTCAGATTAAAAGAGAGACTATGCCTTTAGAATCCAATTTTTGAAGGCAGAATAGCACCTCCTGGTGAGAGCAAAAAAGAAAAAAGAAAAACCTGTAATTTCATGGTGTAACCACTAGATTCCTGTAGGACTCTATAGAGAGGCTTGTGAACGCCATAGTTGTTTTTATACATAATTGTTTATCTGTATTAGGTTGTGGATTTAAATGCATATTAAGACATTCTCAAAGAATACTTTTTGTCATGGTTTATATTTTTTGTTGTTTTAAATGTTGATTTGAAGTGTAGGTTTTTGTATTAATATTATTGCATTCAAACCTGAACACAGAAAGCATTTTGTAACACAAAACATTAAAATTCTATAAAAACTGTAACAAAACATAACAGGAATGCTTTATCAGAGCTTAATCCTTCTGGGTCTGATCTGATTTTAATCTCTTATTTCAGTCTTCTGACTCATTTTGGCTACATGGTTAAAGCCATATCAATGCATTTGAGTTTGTATAATTCTGTATGTGTGTGTCTGTGAGTGTGTGTAAGTAAGTGTGTGGGGAATGTGCTTTTAGTTATTATGCCACCCGCAGTTGGAATCAGCTTCCAGAAGAGATCAGATGTGCTAAAACATTAGTCACATTTAAATGCAGACTCAAAACTCATCTGTTTAGCTGTGCATTTATTGAATGAGCACTGTGCGATGTCCGAACTGATTGCACTATATTATATGTATAATCGTTTTCTTAAATTCCTTTTAAACCTCTTAAATCAAATTTTTTTTTTTATAATTTTCAAAGTTTTTAAATTCCTTGTTTTATTGTTGTGATTATTGTTTTTATTTTATTTTATGTAAAGCACTTTGAATTACCATTGTGTATGAAATGTGCTATACAAATAAACTTGCCTTGCCTTGCCTTGCCTAATTGAAAACAGTAAAAAATATATATATAATTTTTAAAAATAATTTTTCAATTAATGCAGTATTTCAGATTAAAAGAGAGACTATGCCTTTAGAATCCAATTTTTGAAGGCAGAATAGCACCTCCTGGTGAGAGCAAAAAAGAAAAAAGAAAAACCTGTAATTTCATGGTGTAACCACTAGATTCCTGTAGGACTCTATAGAGAGGCTTGTGAACGCCATAGTTGTTTTTATACATAATTGTTTATCTGTATTAGGTTGTGGATTTAAATGCATATTAAGACATTCTCAAAGAATACTTTTTGTCATGGTTTATATTTTTTGTTGTTTTAAATGTTGATTTGAAGTGTAGGTTTTTGTATTAATATTATTGCATTCAAACCTGAACACAGAAAGCATTTTGTAACACAAAACATTAAAATTCTATAAAAACTGTAACAAAACATAACAGGAATGCTTTATCAGAGCTTAATCCTTCTGGGTCTGATCTGATTTTAATCTCTTATTTCAGTCTTCTGACTCATTTTGGCTACATGGTTAAAGCCATATCAATGCATTTGAGTTTGTATAATTCTGTATGTGTGTGTCTGTGAGTGTGTGTAAGTAAGTGTGTGTGTGTGTGTGTGTGTGTGAGTGGATGTATCTGTTTTACACTCTTGATGTTTTAGAGTGTAATCCCTTCCTTGCTGTCCACTTTTTTACTGCACTGTAGTTGAATTATTGATTTTATTTGACATAGTTGCAGTGTTACAGTCACACCAGTTCGTAGGTGTGTGTGCGTGTGTGTGTACAAGTGTGTGTCCACACGTGTGTGAGTTGGTGTTTTGATTTTGCACTCTAGAGGTTTTAGAGTTTCACCCCTTCATTGCTGTGCAATTTTTGTTCTGCATTGTGGGGGATTTGTAGATTGTACACACAACATTTTTCTGTATTTTAAATTTTTTCCCATTTCCCATTCATTTCATATGTCATGTTTGACCGAAGACCATGAGTGTGAGTTTTTTCGAATCATGCCCCTTTTTTGTGTGTTCACATACCAAGTGCCATAAAAGTCACCAAGTTTCATACCATTTTGGTGAAGCTACGATTTTTTTAAATTCTAAATGTAAAATTCTCTGATCAGAAGTGATATAATGTCACAATTATGAGAAAAAAAAGCTAGTTGTGAGATGGTTATTTTATAAGATGTAAAGTCACATTTATAAAAAAACAAAATACAGCCGGGTTTGTGAGAAGAATCACAAGACATCACAACTGTGAGATATATTACAATTACAAGAAGTCAAAATTATGAGATAATCACATTGTGAGAAATGTAAGATATAAAGTCTGTGGGATGTAAAGTCACATTTGTGAGACAATTACGGGAAATAAAGTCACAACTGACATCACAACTACTGTGAAGCAGAAGCAGACTTTCACAGGAACTGCATCATGGAATAAGACAATGTTCTTTGAAATATATCATGCTTACAAAGATTTCAGTTCTTGTGGGAGCCTCTGTCAGCTCCTGTCAACAGGAAATGTGTCCACTTCACGCAACAGACCCTGCTGAGAAAACTAAGGGCAGAGGGGTCATTCACAGTAATGTTCATATTTATCTCCTCAACTCCTCAATCGGTAATGACTTGAAATTTACTAAACTGCTTGTTAAGAATATAATAATGGCATAGGGCATTGAGAAGTGGTCACTGGATAGAGTATCCAGTAAATCCAGGTGGAGAAGTAAATCCAAGTCTGGAGAAGATCTTAGATCTGGGACGTGGCTCTGTTGACAGAACTGCTCACTGGACCCCTATAAGCACACTGTGTTTTAGAGTTTTACCCAGAAGTCAACCTCTCCTGATATGCATGGACCCCTGACCCAAAGCGACCTTCTCTGCTGCGAAGAAGCTACAATGACCCATCCACAAATTACTTATCTGGAAATCACAGCCTTACACAAAACAGACCGTTCCAAAACAGTGACAAAGAATAGAGACCATCATTGTTTGTGTTTCATCTCTCCACCAGCTCAGCTCTTCCTCTTCCCGCCGAGAGCTGAAACACACAGTGAGAGAGCAAACACGGGGCTCCTGCTTCTCCCCGTCTGTGTGATGAATATTTTATAAGAATGAAAAGATCATGCTACGTTGCATCAGAGAGCTAGGGAGGAATGAGATGGGATGAAATGTCATGGGAAACGCTGGGGAGGAGCCTAAGAGTTCAGCACCTCTTGACTGTTGAGAAAAAATGTGGTGAAAAAAAGCATTTCCTCTCGTATTCAACATGTGCCATCTCTCAAGTGTTAGTGAAAACAACTTGAATATAGAGTGATGGGGAGTGTTGATGGAGCCGGGAGCAATGGTGTGTTAGACCTCATTAACTTGAGGTTCCCGCTTTCATTTCTCCCTCCCTGCATTCCCTGATCTCTCCTTCTACACACTGAGCTCTCTCCAGGTATTGGTTTCCGTGCATTCGTCTGCTCCCCTGCACACAGGGCAGGTCTGCACCCCAGTCACAGCCCCTGAGGTCTCCAGGACAGGCCGATTGAAACCATGTGAGATGAAGCAAGCTTTTCAAATGAGCTAAACGTGAGACCACAATGACAAAATCTAGGGTAAATGTTGGTTCTCAGGTCCCCACCTTAACATAAACACAAAATATGCATAAATGAATACACTGAATGGTGTTTGGATTTCTTGACATACGGCCACACAAAAAGAGTGTTGCAGTAAGTTAACTCCCACTTTATGCAACAACATGACATTATCCAGGAGTTAAAATTGAATTTTAAAGGTGGGGAATCCTAAATTTTGACTGAGGATTCTGGTGGTCTAGGCAAGACATTATAGAGACGTAAAAAAAACATAATATTTCAAACATTTTGTGATACTACTATATAAATATTGCTTAAACACATGCTCATACATATCAAACCATTTAAAAGTATGATATGTTTTGAAAGAAATTAATACTTTTATTCAGCAAGGATGCATTAAATTGTTCAAAAATGACAGTAAAGACGTTTACATTGTTACAATTTTTTATTTCAAATAAATTTAGTTTATTTGAACTTTCTATTTATCAAAGAAAAGAGCTAATGTAAATTGCAATAATATTTTACAATATTACTGTCTATACTGTTTTTTTTAACTGCAGCTTTGGTGAGCATATGAGACTTCTTCGTACTGTACTGACCCAAAACCTTAGTAGGGCTGTCGCGATTCGTCGATTTTATTGGGCTATTTGATTTTTTTAAATCCTCGACTTCATTTTTGCTTGCATCGACTGACCGCCAAAATCCCGGAGTGGCGCATTTCACGGACGAGAATGTATAAAACACGTTGGGCGAATTCCAAACGAAAGTGAGCATCCCTATGCCCTACTCCCTTCGAAGGGCAGAGCCCTTGAAGTGTGTTCTTTGAAGGGTGTAGGGCATTACTCTCTCATATAAGAGTTTGGAACTCTCTTGGCAAAGGGAATGACTGACCAAATGTTACCTTGACAACGCTGGCGTGCATGCAGCATTCAGTACTCCATCAGTTGTTGCAAATATATATTTCTTCTCATTATTATTATTTTATTCAAATATTGTCTAATTGTGTCTTATTTACTATTAAGCTTTTTCAAACTAAACTTGCTTAAACTTGCTTACACTACCATCTTAAATAATATTTCTGATGAAAAATATTTTGTATTAGGCCTACATTAAAATAAAGACAAATTTAATTAACTTATTCTACCTACGTTTGTGTCGAAATCAACCACAACTTTGCTTTAAAATTCCTCACAAGATCTCCTAACTCACTTCCGCGAAGTGGCCATATGTTTCCTTCACTAACAGACTTCTGGAAAAGCCCTTCGTGAAGGGATTCAGTTGTTCACTTTCGTTTGGAACATCCCTACAAATGGCGTCCCCGTCCCGAAGTGCCCTTCAAGGGCGCAAAAAAGCCGTTTGGAATTCATCCATTATTAGTCTGTTACCCAAGGCTGCATGATATATTAAACCCATTTAAAAATCATAATTAGGCTAAGCATAATTGTGTATTCACAAACACTACGTTTTAATTAAATCATTCTAATACAGTATCTACGCTTTAATTATTTACATGCGTCACATGCGTCACACAGCGGCTCCGTTCACAGTAGTTCCACAGGAACTGTTATCATTTACATGTGTGGAGCGTCTCAAACTCCATCTCTGCATGTTGTTGTGAGTTTGGGTTTATTATAACATTCATCTGGGAATGCAACGTGCACCATTTCATCAGATTTGTAAGGTAAATCATTTATAAATCTACGCAAACACAGGAGAATACATCACGGTTTCAAAATAAAAACCCTCCATCTGAGTTAACACGTTTTGATGTCCACATATTCTTTTAATTACAGTGGCTATAGCATTTCTGTCCTAGAGAAATGACCAAATATTAAAGATTAAGTGGACATTTGAATTAAATGGTGCTTGGTCAATATTAAGCAAGGAGTAGATCGCACAGTAATGTGTAAAAATAATGATCAAGCCGTTGGTGCCCCCTGCAGGCCTTTATTGTAATGCATAATGTACATTAACTCTATTGTTTATAATACATTATGTATTTTAACAGTTTTGTTCAATAAAACCGTATGATTTCTTGCTTTTGATACTTTATTTGAACTAATTATTATTGCCTCATTGCTATTATATATGTATTTTAAGTCGTTTTAACCCTGTAAAGCCCACTGTTGCAGAATTACAAAGTCACTTTTAACAATTTTTTAAAAAGGCCTGCAAAAAAGACCACATTTACATAGTTAATGGGTTCTATTGTTTGTCCTCACAATGCTATTGGATAGAAGAAGTGTTTATAGGTCCGGTCATCTGGCCATGAACTCACTCTACCTGCAAACTTCATGTTGAGCTCATCTCCTTTTTTTGCATGACTGGATTTGTCAAGATTCAAGTAAGTACTTTTTACATACATATAAGTACATATTTTTTTTGTGTTTATTACAATGTCTAGAACACATACATATTTAGTTATTTTGGAAAACATTAATCAAATTTGATTTAGAGCTTGTTAAGTCTATGTTGTAATTCTACAACGTTGGGCCAGGGTGGTAGTCAAAATAGCCTGTGCTCCTTACACATTACATAAGGACACTGCACTTCTCACATGGTCACAAATTGAAATTTAAACTGTTAGATGATTCATTGTAACTAAGTTTTAAATGTGCTTTTCTGTTAAATTTGTACTTAGTTTAGCTTAGACCATAATTAAACACAGGAATAAATTGTATGTGGTATTTGAAACTCCCTGTATCTTTGTAGTTTTTGTTTGTTTTTTAACTTCTAAATGATCCTGAGATTTTTTATGAGTGTTGCCCAAGTAGCAGTTTATAGCATTAGGAGGTAGAAAAACAGGCTCTGAATGTTCTGGATTTTTTGGGGGGATGCCTGTTGCATTGTTCAGGGACAGGTGTGAATGGTCTTGAATATGAACCTGTAAGTGCTCTGGGGGGATGCATGTGTTCCTTTTAGTATGATAAATAGAGAGCATAATAGGCCAGCCAGACAGTATTGTTTGAATGAAGTAGTGGAATTTTGATTGGCATTTGCATTGAAATGATAATACTTTGATGGATAATACTTAGATCTCTACCCTCGACACATGGTTTACCACCCTGTCTAGTCTTTCAGTTTATCTACTACAATATAAGACCCATATGTATTATTCAATTATTTATTTATTTATTTACTTTTTCCATTTCAGAATGCCACCAGCGCAGAAAGGTCATCTATTCAGTGTGCAGGATGTGATTGCTGCAGTCCAAAATGGAGAGAGCGATTTTGAAATGGACTCAGATGACACTGATGCAAGTGACTCAGAGAATGAAGATGCAGGTGAAATGGACAAAGAAAACCACCAGCCAATGATGATGTGGACATCAAGCCCCAACCAAAAAAACACACCGTGCCCCGTGACAGGTTTCAGTGGAGGGGAGCCACAACATTTGCACTGTCAAATGGTATGACAACAGAATGGTCACACTTGTGTCATCCTTTGCTGGACCAGAACCTGTGCAGAAGATTCAGCGCTGGGACAAAGCCACCAAAACCATCATTGATGTTGAGAGGCCTTACATTGTTGGTACCTACAACAAACACATGGGAGGTGTGGATTTGTTGGACTCATTTGCTGCCAAGTACAAGTTCCCCATGAAATCCCACCGCTGGTACATTTACATCTTCTGGCACACCATCATCCTTGCTGTGATTAACGCCTGGCTCCTCTACAAGCGGGACTATAAAGCACTGAAGATGACTAAGAAAGAGATACTGAACAGGAGACAGTTTCAGGCACAACTTGCAACCTCTCTCATCCTGGTGAACAAACACAACACAACACCCAAGAGAGGGCGAACACATTCACACAGACGGTGACATCAGGGAGCCCTTTGGATCCTCAGAAGTGACCATCCACGACAGATGTGAGTACCCCAGCCAAGAGGTCATCGGATCACCCCCCACTGGATGTACGCAAAGACATGATTGCACATTTCCCAGTAAAGACGAAGAGAGGACGCTGCAGACACTGCAATAATGGGTACACAAACACACTGTGTAGCAAGTGCAATGTTCGCCTGTGCTTCTCAGATGAAAAGAACTGTCTTAGGGACTATCACTGCAAGTAAACACAGACTTCATTCAAACCACATTGAAAGTGATAGAAGAAAAAGTTTTATAAATACATTTTTTTCAATATTTTTATTAATAAATGCTTATTCATAATAAAATATGATTGTTGTGTGATTATTACTCATGATATATACTGTTATGGGGCTAAGTAAGCAATCAACCATGCAAATGAATGCTTAAATGCTCTGTATATCTGTTCAGACAAAGTGAGTACAAATACAGAAATTCTGCTCCTAACTAGGGCCAACGTTGCAATATTACAACATTTCCCTAAAAACTTACTAAAATGTAAAAAATTTGAAAAATCTTTAATTTCTACATCAGAGGTCTCCTAAAACAATATCTGAGAGGTCAAAAAAAAAATTGGCTCATTTTTTTCTATATCTGGGTATTACAGGATTAAAGGCTATTGTTCACTTACATCTATTTTTATTACCACAAAAAAAATAATTAGAATTATAGGGCACTATGAAATCCGTTTTATTTCCAAATTCATTTTTTTTCCATTTTCATGTCTCTATACTCTGTTTTAATGGTTAAATTACATTTTATTAATAAAATAGCCTGTCTAATTAATTGAGTTTTACAGTTTTATCTTTACCAAATTCTGTTTTCCATTATTTTCTGGATTCCATTTTAATGGTTTCATTAAATTTTAATAATCAAAAGCATTTCCAGTTAAATTATTTTATTTATTTAAAAAAAAAAAAAAAAAAGTTTTTTCTTTCAGAAATACTGCACATTTACATTTTTCTCCTAAATAAATTCTGGTAAATAATATTTCTGGTAAATACTCCTTTAAAAAGTGTTTTTTGATTATAATTTTATTATTAGTAAACTAGAACACGTGGATATGTTGTCATTCTTACACTATAATACTGAACTTAGATTTCAGTGATTTGAACTATGAGATGGACACTTGCTTCTTGCACACTATGTTGCACTTTACTTTTGGATTTCATTTGGTTTAATGAAATATAGTTTAATAAAATATTCTTATGTAAAATTGTTTTTTTTTCTGGTGGGAAATTAATCGTTTAGATTAATCGATAAATTAGTCGATAGATTAATCGAAATAAAAATAGTCATTAGTGGCAGCCCTAAATCTTAGTGTAGTGTATATAAATGTATGAATGACTGTGCGCATTTAAAGACATTTAAAAGACTCATCCTCTGTTGTGTTGGTACTCACACTACACTATGAATCACAGAATGTGCATCAACAAGATCCTCGTCCACAAATAAAGTTACAATCGAGGAATGTGTGAAACAGAATATACAGTGTATGAGACTGAATATGGGCACTGGATAAAAGAAAAACTGAACTGGATTTTTCTTTGAATCAAAGATGCCGTTCCAACTCACAATCATTTCTGACAGTACTCTATTGTCTTTAACTTCCCGTCAAACTGTCCTAACATGATCTCTGACCTTACTCAAAACTCTTAGTATGACCGCACTCTATCTGAGCTGACCCACAGGCTGAAAACATGCACAATTTCTGGTATTTGATGAGCAGGTTGCTCTTGAAATTAAAATGTAGTATATTAAAATGCTAAAAACATCTCTATCTTGCTTGCACTTCCAGTAGAAGAAATCCATCGAAGCTCCAGATGACATAATAAGCTGGTCACAACTGCTGACAATGTCCCAGGCACATACTCATTTAGTGAACACATACTGTACTAGCAGCATTCAAGGATAAACACACACTCACAAGTATGTTTACTTGTTTTGCCGCTCCAAAACCATGGAGCTGGGTCTTATATTACTTCATCTTTAATTTCAAATGACAGACCCTACAGATCATTCTCACTCTCAGAGCTTATAACATTGAGACAACTCCAGTTTGACTAATCATTTAGTGAGCAATGAGCTCAACTGTTCCATGACACAGGCCAATTTCACATCTCCACCATGGCCACCTTCAAACTCCAATTCAGAGTGATGCAAAGCTCAGCCTGGCTCTTCTACGTCAGCCTGAGAGCCAGCTGGGACTGAACGCTTTTACTTTTAACCCTCTCACATCAGGAATATCAGTATAGACATAGACTAGTGGTAGACTAATTCTGGGGTCTGTAATTGGCAGCTTTGGATTCAGGGGGATATCGTTTCCGCCAGCCACCCCAAAGACCGCAGCACACAGAAGGCCAGGTTTGAGTTTACACACTGTGCAATACAATCATTATATTGTGCAATCCATTCACATGAACAGATCAAGATGTCTTACATTCCCTTCTTTGAGGTGGTGAAATGCTGGATATCCACAGCTCTTATGTGGCTTACTTGTTACTGTTCTTTGAAATGGACTACAGGGAAAAGAGTTGTTGTGTCAACACATTTTCAAATTGCTCAGAAACAGAACAAATCTGCCTGTGGTTTGATGGGTTGCATTCAGTACTGTAAGCTAGTCTTATAAGGAGATCTAGAGAGCAGAACATTTTATAAGAAGGACAGAAAGAGGAATTTAAAATCCATTTTCAATTCAATTCTGAATGGTGCACATCCCTGCAAGAAAGGTTCGAGAACTCAATGTTTGCATAAAGTGATCCTCAAAAGCCAGAACTATTACATGTTTAGAGAAGTACTAAACACTTTGAAGCTTGAAATAACCTTCAGAAACTTCCGAGGCAATGTTTATTTTCTGACTGGGTGTTACTGTCCTTCCAGGCCATCACTATGTTGCTGTTACTGAAATCCTCCAGCCTTCTGACACTTTTGTGGTGTTATTTTGCATAGGGGGCGCTCATGAGCACCCTTACGAAGCCTAAAATGGCAAATGGGACACTGTGCAGTCTCCTTGACTTTGCCATCAGGTCTAGGGATGGTGGAAGCTCCGTGAGGGGAAGGGAGGGTTAAGAAGATAAAAAAAGTCCTTCTTCTGTGTAAACAGCATGATTGGAAGTCTGCAATTACAGACTGCAGATAGGGGAAGCTGGAAGTTATAAAAATGGCAGGATTCAAGCAGTTCAATTCCCCACAGATCGGTCTGAATGCACCTCCACACGCAGAGCACACGCACGAAACAACAGCTTCATGACTGACCCGAACCAGCACTAAACCACTGTCCAGATGAATTACTTGAGCCAACAAGGTAATCAAATTGCCCAAAGGGGAGTTTCAAACATGATTGTAGTTTGTATTTGTGGTAAACTAATATTACAACTACATGTTTATTTTTCAGTAGGGAATATTTGGTCCATATGTCAACATCTGAGTCAACATAATGCCGTATGACACTGAGATCTACAGACAGGAATCCTTTATTTTAATGCTACTCCAATCTCAAATGTCTAACTCAACATCTAAAACCTCCTAATGCTTACCAGCACTGCTCTGGAATGGCCATTAAAATCTTTGCAGGAGTTTGGAAGCACTCACATTCAGTTTTTTCAAATATGTATCTTTACCCAGAGGTGAATAATTCCATGTTTACTTCATCATTTGTTTGTCCCGGCCAACCAAGACACAAACATCTGCACACAAAAACAAATAAAAAGGGTTTAGTGTGTTTGTTTTGAATGTCCCTGAGAGAAAGATCTCTAAAAAAAAAAGCTGGGGGATGGGGGATAGAGAGTGAGAATTTCTCTTGGCGCTCTGCCTTGTGCTGCAATGTCTCTCTCTACCTCTCTGCATCTTGGATTTGACCCATTTCCTCCAAGTCAAAAGAAACATTCGAGGTGCCACTGAAAGATGACCCTAGCTCTCCACTGAAGCACAAACTCAACTGATAGTAAAACCCATCACTAACCAGCTGGCAGGTTATCAGAGAGCGAAATGCTGTGAAATTGGGATATCTCTCGAATGAATCGCCTCAAGAATTCAAGCTGTATCTGTTGCTAAAAAGACAATTATGCCTGACATTTTATACGCCGCTTGCTCTTCCTGACTTAGAAAGATTCAGTGGCTGTACACACCATCAGTGGATAAATGACATTACAGCATAAATAGTGTCGGATGGATGAACCACCTGTGGTCAGTAACAGTGGAGTGGATGAGGTCTGCATGGCAATACGATTGTGGTAAAAATGAAGAAAGAACACTCATCCACCCCAGACCAGCTGCTGTGCTCATGTCAGAAAACAGAACAACACCTGCTGTTGAACTTCTATGACCAGAGGAAATATGCCCTGAACATAACCTGTACAGCATTCAGCTCAGTCAAACTAAACTAAATGTCTTTGAATCCAGGGATGAATTCATAATGCCTTGTAAACGTCAATTAAATTCCTGAAATTGAATTGAATTTATATTATGGCAGCAAATCTGAATTAAAAATTAAGTGAATAAGAGTAATTTCAGAAGTGCTGTTTTATTTGTATTTTTACATAATATGGTAGGTAACATTTAAATAAGAATAAGAAAAAAGACTAACTTTAAATCTTTGTTTCACTTTATAATCTAGAAAAAAAGCATTACCAACTGCACTCAAAACATGTGTTTCCCATTTCTTTGAATTGTAATTCAACAAAATCAAAAAAGTGAATGAATTGAAAGTGAAACAATTTGAAAGTGAGCGACAGGGAGTGCAACTGAAATCTGAATGGGAATGACAGGAAGTTTAATTTACTGAAAGTTTGTCTTGAGAAATGTTGTTTTCTAGTTAAAGATGACAGCTATCAACCCAATCTCATGGGAAACAACTATTTCACAAGATGGTAATTTTGTATGAGTTTGTGCAATGGGAAACATACAAACACGTGATTTTTACGAAAAAGTTATTGTGAAGACCCATAATCCCAACCCTAATCATAACAGCCAATGGGGTGCCAGCATATCATACAAGAATGCACAAATGAGATCATACGAAGATATATGAATTAGCCACCAATTTGACAAAACATAAAATAGTTACGAACTGCCATATGATTGTGTTGGTTATTTGCATTTCTTTGAATTCCAATTTATTTTCAGTCTCATTCCTTGCAATTCTGCATCATGTTTTCAAACTCGATTGAATTGGAATTTTAAAAAGCATTGTGTGGTTAACCCTGATATCCTGTAGACTTTTGTTCGCAAACTACGTTGGTTTCTCATCATGATACCTCATCTAACTTATGGACCAAGACAATGACGGCTTAAGGAGGAAGTACAAGAAAATGTTCATGCCTGAAAGCAGCAATTACTCACTCTTGACTCACTCGTTATCGTTTTCTTTATCTTTACCTCACTCCCTCTTTTTCCCTCTTTACCCC
This sequence comes from Sinocyclocheilus grahami, assembly GCF_001515645.1. NCBI lineage: Eukaryota > Metazoa > Chordata > Actinopteri > Cypriniformes > Cyprinidae > Sinocyclocheilus > Sinocyclocheilus grahami. The sequence continues at coordinate 1,015,102 of NW_015505636.1, forward strand.
GGTGTGACTCCAGCCAACAAAGATCTCCAGAGAGTAACCCCGTCTTGCCCACAATACCCCCAGCTCCAGCTCACAGCCAGACCGGAACTGCAGGGCATCTGTCTGCCAGCTAATGGCCTCTAATTTAGTCCTAATAGAGAACGCAACGAACAGGCAGGAGAAAAAGAGGAGGTTAAAAAAATAAACACAAGCAATGGGAAGGGGAAAAGGGCAATTTCAGTTGAAAAATATTAATGTAATCAAGGCAAATTAGTGAGCTTGGGATAACATTCCTATGGTGCAGACTGTTTACGTTCTGGGGGAGCGGTGGAAAGTGTGGTGGGTTGAGGCAGAGGGGAGTCTTGTCTATCACCCGCGTAACAACCCACAGGCAACATGTAAACATGCGCTTGTACACACATACCCATGTGGATGCCATTGAGGTGTCGTACACCCCCTGACTGTCATCTTTGATGAGGATTAAAATGTTTCAGAAAACAAACATGTCCTGCACAAATTATATTAGTGTATTGAAGACATGTGGGAAATATAAGAGGGTGTTACACAACTGAAGCCTGTTGCATGATTTTTAAAACACTGAATGAAGAATGCTGAGGAAAGAGAACAGGATAATGTCAAAACATTGGAGGATGGATGGAAGTATTTCTTGAAAATATTTTATTTTTTTGCAAGAATTAAGATAAAACTGCTAAGACAGAGTAATAGGATGTATAGAGAGTTGCGATAGGAAGTGAAGAGGATTTGTGGGAGCTGTCATTGAATTGATAGACTGTGTTGATGTCCTGTTTTTTTATGGGGGCAGTGTCTCTTCTGTTTTCCTCCTTGTTAGACACGCTTGAGTGAAGGAGGCTAGAAAGAGAGAGAACTCATGCTGAGCTCTACTGCTGAATACACACTACACTGGGCTGGGATACAGCATGGAAACTCATTAGAGGCTCTAAACACACACACACACACACACACACACACACAACATTTTATGAAAAGAGTATGGACTAAACACACAAAAAAACTTCTGTTAAGTTTTTTGTGATCTTATATATTATTTAACATTTAAATTAAATAAAATATAATATAAACTTATTTTAGCACTCATAGTAAAAGTATGTGGTCCTTTCAAAAATTTTTCTCAATGAAAACTAACAAGTATTATTGGGTAACATCAGGCTATCAGGTAATTTTCAGACAATATATGACATTCATGTTATAAAAAACAAAATTAAACTCAAATCAATATTTCATGTCGACATATTATATTACATTAATTTAGACAGTATTTTAATTTAACACAACGTTCATGTTAGCATGGAAAAATATTTAATGATTAATGATCCATAATCCATCATCTTTATATATAAATGCCTTATTCATTCATATAAATGCCTCATTCATTCATCTTTTTAAAAAAATATGTTATATGACAATTACAGAACTTAAATTTTTTTTTAATCATTTGTCACACTTATTTAGCTCAAAAGTATAGTCAACTTTAAATGACATCCTAAAAAGTACATCATTGGAGTTTTTAGAGGAGCCAATTCTTAACATTGTTTCATAATTTGTTTTTTTCATGCTAGTCACAATCTTATTTTAGAATATTCCATTACATAAAACAGTAAGGAATGAATTCAAATATCTCAACAAATACTAATAATTACACCTTTTTTAATGAATTTTGTTTTCGATGACACTTAAAGATATTCTTTGTCTGATAGAATGTTTAAAATTATACGTAAATTTCCTTAAAATGTCAATTTTCAAAAGTGGAAAAAAACCTGGTTTCAAAACCCTGACTCACATTCAAACTCTTCTTGACTGTTTTTAAACGAATAGTAGGGAAGTATGCACATTTGGATGTGGGAAGTGTGTCTCCATCCACATATCTGCACGATAACACCCTATTCCCATGTGGCTGTAAGCTACTTTTTTGGCTGGCTAGCATGCACAGTAACAAACACGCTCACACACATTCAGACATTTTAACATTCTCCCTCAGGTGACTATGTAACAGGTCCTCCATGCATCTGTCACGGCTGTGAGCTGATTTACTGATGTATGTTTGCTGTGGCTAACGTTTGAAACTGCACTCCCATGTGAAGGAAGGAGACTTGGAGGTGTTGAGACAGTCTGGCACGGTGGAAAAGGTGGTCAGACATGCGTGAAACGATGCTCAGGAGAGTCCGGAGCGCAAACATGACCGCTTACAGACTCGAAACCTCACAGCTGGGGCTTTATCCCACTCACTCTACTCAAATACACTACAGCGTACTACACAGAATTATATTTCAGAGGACATATGGCTTTATGTCAGCTCTTGAGGAATACTGCTTGAGGGTCTCATTTTTAAAGGGTCTACTTCATTTTTGGACATTCCGATGTGAAAAGTGATAAAAAATTACCACAACAAATGCAAAAAGAAAATGGAAAATTGGTATTGCTTCACAAAAGTAAACTATTTGCAAAACTGCCTAATATTTTGGCCATCTACAATGAAATTATACTACACAAAAAAAAACAAGAGAAAGAAATCATGAACTGAACTAAAAGTCATAGAGTTCCCACTAGTGGTGAAATTCAGTACAGCATGACAAATGAGGGACAAGGGAGGAATTGATTTCTCCTTGCCAAAATCTTGGCTGTGTTAGGGAGAAATATCCAGCATCAACCCAGTATAAATGTTGCACAATGTTCTGTGTCTATCAATAGGTATATCTTAGGGATATATAAACGAAAATGATGTAATGTAATAGAGTCACATAAAAATACAAGGGTCATTCATTGTCTGTGAATAATGACCAGGATGGCTGTGACTGGTTTGGATGAAATTGAAGACAGATGTTCTTGTGAAAACATTTCTTGGGTGGTGTAATTTAGGTCACCCTAGACGAAGGTGGGCTGGAGTGCGGGGTCAGTAAAAACAAAAGTCAAACAGTGAGCATGATGATCATGTTGTATACTTTCCAGCACCTTGCTGTTCTTGAAGCTTTATAGCATAGCAAATAAATCTATTACCCAATAGATTTAAGCAAGAATGCATATGAAACTGACAATATCAGATACTTTTGGGTTCAAATACCTGTGAAAAGCATGCATTTATGACACACAGGGACACACTGAACATATGTAAATCTAGATTAAAGACACATCTCTTTGGCCAAGCATTCAAATAATGCATCTCATAATCTTGTACTGCAGTTATATCTGATCAAATGCACATTATTATTCTTTAGTTTGGGTTAAACAAATACATTTTGCTTGGTTGGAACAGCAGCTACGCTAATTATGTCTCTATTTGTTTCTCTGTTTTTGCCAGTCTGGATCCAGAACACCTGAGAAGAGATGATGCCAACCCCTCAGAGGACCTCAGATGATGCCAACCCTGAAACAACATACAGAACTACCACATTTTGCTATAAGTTTGATTGCATCATATAATAATTGCTGTTAATAGTGTTCATCGTCTGTTTGATTACGTATTTAATTGATTTTTCCGTACATTTCTGCCATATGTACATTAACTGACAGTCACCACTGATAAGCTACCACTAAATATTGTAGAAACTTAATTTGCTGTAAAGTTGTATCAAAAAGTTGATTTGTATCGTGAAAAGCGCTATACAAATAAATTTGAATTGAATTGAATTGAATATGTTCCTAGTGACCTGTGTTAACATTCTATAATGAACGTATGTCACTGTTAATGACAACAACAATCCATTTCTGTACAATTATCCAATTAGCATTGGTCCTTTGTTTATAGTAACCAGTGCTGACTGATCTCTCCTGAGAATCAATAAATGTGTTAAACATCACATTAAACATGCTTTTCAACACCTACTCATCTGGAACTTAGTGCCGTTCTCAAAAATAACCCAAATATTCTTAAAGATAATTTACATTGTACCTAAAGAACCTCAACCTATAAAATATGTCACAAACTGTTTGTAACAAGTTCCTATAAAATTAATAAAGTATAGTCCAGTTAAATGTATTAAAATACTGATAATATACTATTTATATTATTTTAAAGGGGTCATATGATGCGATTTCAATTTTTCCTTTCTCCTTGAAGTGTTACAAGCTTTTGGTGCATAAAGAAGATCTGTAAAGTTGCAAAGACTAAAGTCTCAAAACCAAAGAGATATTCTTTATAAAAGTTAAGAGTCAACCACGCCTACCTAAAACGGCTCGTTCTAACACGCCCCCACGTCTACATCACGATCTGGGAAGATTTGCATAACGCCGGCCAAATGTTCACGCAAAGAAAGAAAGGGTAAATTTTATTCTCACTGTAGTATTGTTGCCGTAATGCCGTGGAGACGCTGTGTTTCATTGTGAAAGCGAACTACTTTGTTTGGCTTTCCAAAAGAGGACGATATCCGCTTCATCATGCCTGGAGCTGATCCGTGCTGGTCGCTGAGGAAATTCATCAACTTCGCGCTGTGGATCGCCGGATCGGCTTTCAGCGTGGACGAAGCAGAGTCCAGCCCGGGGTCGTCACATATGGTTGCCGCAAGCCCGCCGGACGCACCTTCGTCAAATCCACCGGCCGTCGCTCACTTAGCACGTCGGCCTCTGCTCACTCATTCCGCCAGCCGATCCTCACTCTAATCCTCCGGCCTCCGCTCACTCAAGCCCACCGTGTGTGATGCTGTGTTTCTTTGTGAAAGCGAAACTACTTTGTTTGGCCTTCCAAAAGAGGACAAGACTAGAAATCAATGGCTAAATTGTATTTACAACACTATTCCAGAACACTTTAACCAAATATTCAGATGTGTGCAGCACATTTTATGGAGGACTTGTTTGTCATTTCTAGACATGGTTTTATGTTTACACGTAAAAAGACAGTATAAGTCATTATAATCAGTAATTATGTCCCCACTGGATGCAACAAATGCCTCGTCTATAATGGGTTTATATTTTAAAGGAACGAAAAAATTATTTGGATACTTAAGACACACTTAAATGTTTTTGTAACGTTGCTCCGGCCGGACAGGGCATCACAATATGGTAAGGAGAATAACATTTCCGTCACATGCTTGAGGTATTCGGCCAATCACAACACACTGGATAGCTGGCCAATCAGAGCACACCTCGCTTTTCAGACTGATGAGCTTTGTAAAAATCGACGCGTTTCAGAAAGGCGGGGCATAGAGGAGAAACAATAATGTACAGTATGTGGAAAATAATGTTTTTTTAACCTTAAACCGCATAAACACATTTCATTACACCAAATACATAAAATAATGTTCTTTTTAGCAACATCATATGACCCCTTTAAAGCTTAATGTAAAAAAAAAAAATGTTTGCCTAGAAAACACTAAAACAACATAACAGTCATAATACTAAAGTCATACGAAGGCATTTTCATCACAAACCAATAACTGGGACATAAGATGGACGCAAATCTGCAGTGTGAAATGAATGCCATGAAACTAGTACACTAGTTGACCACTCAGAATAAAGTATTCAAGAAAGATGCATAATAAAACAAAACAAAATAAAATACTTTTATTAATTATAAAATAACATATTATGAGATATATTACAAACAATTATGAATCATGAAAATATATAATTCTGATCCACAGAAATTTGGAGCAAACGGGTTTTGCATTACCACTATTAACCACAAGAGGACGCCATTTACTTGAGAGAAACTTTCACAGTGGCTTGTTAATAGAACTTAACACGAACCTGCTGGAAACACCAAGTTAACAACCATTAACCAGTAACATAAATTAATATAGAATTATGAACAAAACAGTTTTTTGCTTACTACCGGTACTTTACATAAATCGTCACCACTACACAACTGACCCTTTCTATGCTTCTTTCCTTCATGAAGGCAAAGTCATAAAGTGCTTCCACACACAAACACGCTAAATAAATGAATGTATCAGCGCACGCTGTTTACAAGAAGGATTTCTGCGATCATTTATTTTCCCTCTATAAAGCCCTCCGCTTTGTAGATTTGTTCTTCTCTTAAAGTAAGTGGCTGCTGTTCAACAGCTTTCAGACAATGAAACATGACACTCCTGAAGTCTCACGATAGTATGCAGAGTGCATTTTGTTTGGCACATAAAAGCATGACATCTAATGGAATACGCAAAGAGAAAGAACACAGTCTGTTCGCTGCGCACCGCATATCAATACTCATTAGAGGAAACCAGTGAGTGTACGACGTGTTGCCACACACGCTAATGAAACCACCTGCTTTACAATGTGATGGTTTTACTTAGAAAAAGAAAGGAAGTGTTTTGGCACCTGATACACATGGTTTGGCCTTCCATACTTGGCATTCAATGTCACTCTGAAGGGTGCATGAAGCATACTGCCTTTCAATAGTGATTCCAAAGATTACCTGCTGCATTACAGCACACAATGTACACACAGACTCCCAACTAAATGAGTATATTCAATGCGAAAGTCCTTGAAGATTTGGTTTAAATAGATTGATAGTTAGAACTACCAATGCTAGCTGTACAACCAATTCTGCAAGACCTCAGGTCTCATAAAAAAGGCCTTTTCCTGAAACATTACACATGAAATTCAACACGCTACATGTTCGCCTGCTGCGGCTTACAGAGAGCGGTCCAGAGAGACCTACATGGAGCGTATGCTCTCTTGAAGGAAGCCAAACCTCCTGCTATTTGTTACTCCCTACACTATTCCATCTGGCTTACCTCAGTCTAGCGCAATTTACATTTAGAACCCATTTCATTTGTTAGTCGAATGGAGAACTCTTTGAATGAAGAAGTCTTTTCTGTACATCAATATCTCTCAAAATGCTATATGGCGTGTATCTGCTATCGAGAAATATATTAGTCAGACTGCTTCCCGCATCCTGGCTTCAGTGCGATTCCCACACTTTGGCTACTGGAATTCCCAAACAGCAGCTAGCTAACGTAAATGTCACATTCTGCAAGTTCCGGAGAAACCTGGCACAAAGCAGAAGAGCAATGCCACGCTCTTGATTGAAAGGCTTCCGAGAATTCTCTGGCTGTGCGAAGCCACGTACAGGAGATTCATAATGGATTTAGCAGGACAGGTACACAAAGCTCTTGTGGCCACAAACCGGAGCTGTGCAGAGTTCACTGTTGACATCTGGAATGTCTTTCCTCCCTTGCTTTTCCTTTTGATTGAGGAGCGAAGTCACATCAGCAGCCAAAGTCGCTTGTTTCTATGGCTTCATTAGCACTTTGACTACATCTGCTCTCTGATAAAAAGCAAAAGTGGTGCCAAAGGATCAGCCAAATGGTTATACAACAAATCAGAAATGGACAGAAGACCAACTCTTTATGATATTCTACAATTCAGTCTGCTTAAAGTAGAAAAAAATAAATGTCCTTTACCTAAGCACAATAACATCAGAAATGATGAAATTTGTTATAGTGATCTTTGAACTTGCAATGTCAGTACAAACCACACCAGTTATCCTTATTTAAACATTATTCTTTTACCTCACTGAGTAACTGTTTAAATAGAAAGTCTGACTTTGTCCATCATGGACAAAGTACATTAAATGCTAAGCAGAACCTCTGGAAAACATCCTCGAATGACTAAGGCAATTATCGGGAACTTGCAGATGTTCCCAATTGACTCCCATAACAGAGGCATTAAAGACCATGAAAAACAGATCATGAGTAATGCGCTTTGCAAAGGGACAATTTTTATATTAAATCAACCAATTCACCAAAAACGGCACTTAAGGTCTAAAACACATGCTGCTGGGAAATCAGGTGTGTCTATAAAAATACAGCATGTAGATCTGTCTCTACAAAAATGTGTGTGCAAGAGTGTGAACACAAAAGAGTATAAAAATAGGACAGCGAGCTAAATCTAGGGTGTTTGTTCACGTGTTTGCGTATGTGTGAGTGAGTGTGCATATCATATAAACTGGAGCATGCCTGGTGTAACAGGAGGTGTTTTCCATGGCTGTTCCCTTTTGGCTTGTTGAGTATGTGGAGGCCTGATCCTGAGAACTCTCTGGAGAGCAGTTTGGACCTCATTTTCAAAGCCCTGAGCTGCACAGCAGGAAATCCAGCCCTTGGATGTTTGGGACAAGACAGGATCCACAGGAAGGTATTCCATGAACATGCCACGCAGGAGTCTCGGCTCTTTCCAGCAAACTCAGTGAGAGCCCCTTGAGAACAGTAAAGTTCAAGTGATGCTTATAGAAAACAATGTTGTTCTGAGACTCTTTACTTTGTTACAAAATGCAGTAATCTTCCTACCTAGGCAGCATTTTAGGGAACTACAGGCACACTCTACACATCTTTTCCAAAAGGTCATCCTAAATATGCTAAACAATCTAAATATGCTTCTTTTATTTTTTATTTCAGGTGGCAAACCAATCTTAGCCAAACTCCAAGGCAGCACAGACCTTAGTCTGGTTAGACACCATATTGAATTTAACACAGATGAAAGCAAGGCTGTGTTGTGTAGGGGTAGACTTACAGTCTTTACAATGGCACACACTGTATAAAGGTACTAGATCACATAATTTTCACACAGCTCACAACTCCTAATTAAGTTTTTGTCTACTGAATGTTTTTCGCAAAGACATTTCATCAGCTGAACAGAGTATGTTGTTAAACAACAGTTCAATCCTCACAGCCTCATTTTCATTCCTGTCAAAAATGAAACCTGAAGCTACCCTGATTTAGATCTATTGTATGTATGTTTCACAGAGAAGCCAATCCCTGAATGCAATGCAACATAGTCAGTGGTAAAAAATAAGCTGGTCCCCAAATTGCATACTCACTGAGTAGTATGAATGTGTGTAGTATAAATGTAATCCATACACACTACATTTGTAATACTGTCATTGCCATGTGGCCTATAGCGTCAGCTTTCACTCAATGGATGTGAACTTCAAAATCATGGATTTTAACAAATGTATTTATTTCACAGAAAGTAAACTATTAAATTAACTGTTTTGTACATAACGACTGAATACTGTTGATGTACACATCAGAATAAAAATATAAAATCATTCATTACCATTCATAACAGACTTGTTTGCGTCAACACGTCAACCCGCTCTTTCCAACGTCTCCTAAATGACCACTCAATTATTAGCCAATCACATTAGGAATAATACCTGGCAAGGGATTAGTATTATGGGAAGGGAGATCATCATCAGCCAATCCTTTAGCTCTTAATACAATTAAAATGTTCTCCAATGCTTCTGGGCTTCTTCTTAATGTGCACAAATGTGAATTGATGCCAGTTAAGCAACTCTCTGTTTCCAGTATATGTAATATCCAAGTCAAAGAGGTAATAACCTACCTTGGAATAGTAATATCCAAAAATCCAAAACTTAGATGTGATTTAAACTTCTTGCCTATCTTAGAGAAAACTAAAAGAAAACTCAATCAGTGGCTTCAGAGAGACTTGTCTCTAAAAGGAAGGATTATCCTCTCCAAGGCAGAAGGCATTTCACATCTAACATATGTAGCTATCTCTTTAGAACCTGATAAAGCGATGTGTAAAAAGATTGATCAACAATTATGTAACTTTGTATGGAAAAATAAGACACATTACGTCAAAAAATCTGTTCTATCCAACAGCTACAGTAACAGAGGTCTTAATTTGGTTGATTTTGCAATGTTAAATAATACCTTTAAAATCAACTGGTTGAGGAATTACTTGAAAAATCCATCCAGTATTTGGAATATTATACCAGAATATATCTTTTCACAGTTGGGAGGTTTGAATTTTCTATTATTATGTAACTACAGTATTGAGATGGAATAGTAATATCCAAAAATCCAAAACTTAGATCTTAGAGAAAACTAAAAGAAAATTCAATCAGTGGCTTCAGAGAGACTTGTCTCTAAAAGGAAGGATTATCCTCTCCAAGGCAGAAGGCATTTCACATCTAACATATGTAGCTATCTCTTTAGAACCTGATAAAGCGATGTGTAAAAAGATTGATCAACAATTATGTAACTTTGTATGGAAAAATAAGACACATTACGTCAAAAAATCTGTTCTATCCAACAGCTACAGTAACAGAGGTCTTAATTTGGTTGATTTTGCAACGTTAAATAAAACCTTTAAAATCAACTGGTTGAGGAATTACTTGAAAAATCCATCCAGTATTTGGAATATTATACCGGAATATATCTTTTCACAGTTGGGAGGTTTGAATTTTCTATTATTATGTAACTACAGTATTGAGAAGATGCCTGTTGCTCTCTCTAATTTCCACAAACAAGCACTTTTGTCATGGTCTATGATTTTCAAACACAATTTTCCTCCAACTAATTACTTTATTTGGAATAATAAGAATATACATACAAGAATAAACATAAGTCCCTATTTTTTGAAAACTGGTTTAAGAATGGTATCAATCGAAGTATTTATTGGTAAATAAGGTTAAAGAGATTTCTTCTAAGCTTATTCATCAGTACTATCCTGTTAAAACATTTATTGTGTCGAAATTCAAATTAAACATAGATATAAACTGTACTTTTTGTGACTCGCAACCAGAGACTGTCCTGCATCTTTTTTGCCATTGTGTTCATACAAGAAAACTTTGGCAAGACATTTGCCAGTTCAATGTAAACTTCATACATAATGACTTTGAACTTTTCTTTAAGGATGTTTTGTTTGGAATTTTCACTTTTGAGAAGCAATATGGAAATGTTTACTTTCTCTGCAACTCTTTCTCTTATTTTACTTGCAAAATAGTGTATCCACAAATGCAAGGTTATGAAAGTTACCCCCCACTTCTCTTACTTTCAAGAAGATATTAAAATGTATATTAAATATTTATCTACCTCCTGTAACAAAAAGGCAACTAAAACTTTGAATGTATGCTCAAAAAAAAAAAAAAAACCTGGTTATACTTTTAATAAAACCATGATTAATTTTCGTAAGGGACAGACAGATGACTTAGGAAATGTCTGACTGAAGGCAAATTTCTGACTTTATCATCTACACAGAGTTCCTTTTTAAGACATGGAGCTGAGTGGTGTTTTTAAATATCTGAATGTATAAAGATGTTAACAAAAGTTATTTACCACAAAAGAGATCTTTTTCGTTTGAAATATAAAATTAAATTTGACAATCTCCCAAGACATAGTGAGTAACATAGATTATTGTGGTTTAAACCAGTTGTATAAAGGATCTGTATTAAAATACTCACCTCATACATTTGCGATGTCAACATTAAACCTTATTCTCAAAAAATTAATATATCTATAAAAAAATGTATGTCCTTTGTCATTTTTTTATTCACCCTTTTTGCATTTTGAGGCAATGGAAAATTCAATGTATTAATTCCTAATTTCATATGTTGCTTTTGGAACTCAAAAGTGCTGAAGTTTTTCAAGCTTATTAGTAGCCTATATTCAAAATTCTGATAGAAAGACATAGAAAAACATAGCATACATCTACTAGGAAATATGCCATAAAAAGTTTATATAGCGAAAGAAAACTTATATGGTGATTATTTACTGAATATGACATAAGCAGTCCAAGACATTCTGATGGAGCTCTTAAGGAGGTCTTTCTCAACCACTAGAGGGCAGCATCATTTAGCTTTTCCTTGTATCAAGTGTTGTCAGAAAAATGAAACAATACGTCAGACTAATTTTTCCTGTAGGGGTTCAATCTTCAACTGGCTGGCAGGAGCCGCCACAAATTAATTTGGAAAAATAGTATGTAGGCCTATTATATATATATATATATACGTATATATATACATATACGCATATATATACATACATACATATATATATATATATATATATATCCTATACACACACACATACAGATGATTGAATTGAAGACTATTTGCATTTGGGAAAAATCTGGTAAAAACAGAGATGCTTTGCTAGAATTTAATGGAAAATGTATTTCAAACTTTACTGTCAATAATTTCACTTGATGGTCATCTCAGTTCAAACAAAAGTTCAGCACCACATGTGTGTGTGTTTTGGTTGTGTGTGTCTCGTAGTTTGGCGGAAGCAGTAAATGAAGTGTACAGCAGCAGGGTCTGAATCTCTTCTGTTCTCCCACAGCTCTCTGACCCGAGTCTGGCCTGGGCCGGTGCTCCATTAGGACTCTCTTTCATCCTTCTTATTCTCTCTGGTGTCATGAAGATGGATCAAATGAAAACACAAAAACACCCTCTTTGCCCCCAACCTGCGCTGGCCGACTGACAGCAACAGGTTTAAGCATGGAGCGTTGACTACTTCAAGACCCAAAATGTGCGTGAACTGACAGAGAAAAAAACGCAAAACTCTCTTACACAGATGGCCCTGTCTAAACGCAAATGCTGTCTAACCCCAGCCCCCTGTGGTCATGGTAAGGCCCAGATTGCCAGTAAAGAGGTGGATGCTTCATGGCTCAGCTATTTGCTGGGTAAAGGGAAAGGATTGCAGTCTTACCTCAGAGCCTTTAAACATTACTCTGCTTCAGTCGAGGTGAAGGCTGTGCTGTTCACAAAGGTCAGGATCACAGAAGACAAAGTGAAGCAACAATAAAAAATAACCACAAACCACAGTTCTTATAAAGGCAACTAAACACGTTTGCTTTCCATCACTTGTTATACAGCCTGTGTACAGAGAGAAAATGAGAGATTCCAACCTCAACCACATTGAAATGTCAAGTGAAATCTGCTCAGTAGAGTACTTGCCAGAACAAACACATGGCTAGGATACAGGAGAAATGACTTCACATTTGGAAGATACACTGCTTGCATGATTGCAAACAATGTGAAATATGGAGAGCAGGGACTTCTTTATCAGTTTCCATTTATATGAAACCAAGGATACCATTGTTAAAAATCTGTATTACTGACAACAATATTTTTCCAAACCGAAACTTGAATTTAAAAATGAACTCCCAAATGAGTATTGCTATATTTAAAGTGTAAGTTATGTTTACACTGATAGCATTTATGTGATAATATAATATAATATAATATAATATAATATAATATAATATAATATAATATATAATTATTGGTTTATATACATTACTGTTCAAAAAGGGGTCAGTACAATTATTTTTAAAGAAATTATTAATATTACTCAGCGAGGACACGTTAAATTGATAAAAAAAACAGCAAATACATCTATAATGTGTACAATGTGTATAATGTGTAAAGTACATGCTGTTCCTTTTAACTTTAAATCCATCAAAGAATCCTAAAAAATGTACTATAGTTTCCAAAAAAAAAAGGTTTCTTGATAACTAAATCAGCTCATTAGAATGATTTCTAAATGATCATGTGAAACTGAAGACTGGAGCATGGCCTCCTGAATCCACAGGAATAAAATACATCATATTAAAATATAAAACTATAATAATAGAATAGAATATCTAATAATATTTTACATATTAATGTTTTACTGTATTTTTGATCAAATGAAAATAGCCTTGGTGACTTTTTCCAAAAACATTACTCACACTTTTGAACATGATCATCATTTATTAAAATATTAACATGTAGTTCTGTTTACACATTTTTCATTCAGAATATTTATTCAGCCATGTTTTATGCAATTTCAAATTATTCAGATAATTAAGATGCTAATGAGTTTACTAATTTGGTGTTAATGGCAGCATGTTTATGTGTTTGTTGTTCTAGAGCTTGTGCGCGCGAGAGGTGTGGAAGAAAGCACTGCTTAAGTTAGGCCTTTTCACCAGCAGTGTGTGAGAAACCCCTGGCTGTGTCCACAGCCAATACACATGTCCTTAACGCAGACTACAGAGCACAAGGATGGAGCACAGTCCATACTGAGTGGGGTACAAATTCCCACCAAAACCGTGAATTGCACAAAAATGTAGAAGAGTGAAAATGGGGGTTTTGGGGATAAAAGAAGCTAAAAAGGATCCGGTCAACTTTCCTATGTGGGTGTTCATTTTATATTTTACAGACAATGTTCCTTTAAAAGCCAGCACCTGGAAATCCCATTAGATGTGCATATAAAATCCCCCATGATTAATAGTATATGAGGCAGGGCTGGGTTGGGGGGTACCAACATGTGGACCGCAGGACTCCTCCTCTGCAAGCTCACGTTACACTCCATAAACGTGCTACTCTTTCCCACCTAAGTGTTTAAAAAGGAGGAGGGATCGCTTGTCAGGAATGTCTCAGAACTGTGAAAAGAGCGTGTAGAGCTGAGAGTGGATGTAGTGGGTCTGGCTGAAAGCTGAATGAGAGAGTGTGTGAGCTGATGTTTTACACCAGACTAACGGAAAGGCGGTCTGCTTTCAAAGATCTGCTTATTGATTTGCAAAGGTGGACTTTGAGGCATTGATGTGCATATGCTGAAGTGGATATTTCCCACGTTGACTTACACCAGACCCAAAAAGCTGCATCTCTGAGGACACCTACTCTGTGCTGTGTGCTCTTCAGCATGGATCAGCCAGCCAGCAGTTGCATGCGGAGCCCTCACACGGGCAGCGCTCTGTGGGGATGTGTCAGGAGCCCCCATTCAGGAGGGTCCGGAGCCGGGCTGCAGCCCTACCAGCAGGCCCCATTCGCCCTGCACCAGAAGCACGATTTCCTGGCCTACACAGACTTCTCCTTGGTGCCGGCGCCGCATGCTTACCCTCGTGAGGACAGACTGTATCCGGAGGCTCACGGCGGATACCAGCGGACTGAGTGGCAGTTCTCTCCTTGTGAACCCAGAGGCAGAGGGCAGGAGCCGTGCCAGCGGGCGGCAGAAACGGTGGGAGCTGAATTGGACAGTGCAGGGGGAGACAGGCTGCCTGGAGCAGTCACAGCATGTCTTGAGGGAGAATACTCTCCTCAAAGTGTGCAAGCGGTTGACACAGAGAAAAAAAGCTCCAAACGGAAAAGAGAAATCACAGGTGAGTCATTTAGGCAAGAGTGAATGAGATATGAGGCAATGGCTGGAGTGATTCACTCCGAATCATGTGAACTTTCTCATTTGTTGCCTGCTCAGAAATTGTAGCGCTTTATGTAAAATATTTAACTTAGCATCAGTTGTGCACAAAATTCAGTGTAAGGGTTGTTTGTGTTGACAAACACACCGTCCCTGTGGTTATAGCGACAGTGGTCTGTCTTTATCCAAAAACAAAAATTCTGTGATCATTTACTCACATTCTCATCATTTTAAACTTGGATGACTTTCTTTCTTCTGTGTCAAACAAAAAAGATCAATTATCACAACTGTTTTTGTCTATGTAATGAAAGTCAGTGGGGTCCAAAACAACACTCGAACCCACTGACTTTCATTGTATGGGCAAAAAACACTTTTCCTTTTTTTTTGTTTCGCCGAATAATAAAATATATATAAAAAGAGGGTGAACGATGACAGAATTTTCATTTTCGGTTGAACTAAGGAAGTAATAGATTTTACTCCAGATATTCTATAAAACTCCTCACAGCAAGCATGCACATGAATGATGACCTATAACACATTATTTTGTGCATATTATTCTGCAGTTGTTTCCTTCTATTGTTGGAGGCTCTTAGGTAAAGTCCAGCTTTAAAGTTTTTGCTACTGTTTTCAAATCATCTGTCTGTCACACTTTCTCAACACAGATCTGATTTTCTAAAATATTTTGATTCAAATGAAAGATGTAAAAGATCTAAAATGGAAATGTCAACAAAAGAATCAGATTTTGTTGTCATGGACTGTATATGAATAAGTGGATATATGTGTTATGAATCTCTTCATGTCTAATATACTGGACTTCCAAAAGAAAAGATGTTCAAAAATGAAGCCAGCATCTTGTGTCCAGTATCAGAAGTGTCATATGACTGCAATTGATTCATAGAAGGTTTATTATTATTATTAAAATTACCTTTACAGCACCTCAATAGTGTTCTCTGAATCAAAATGTCAGGTTTTGTGCTAAAAGTTCATATTCACCATTTTCATATCTAAATAAATGTAGGTTTTGATGAGTCCTACAGTTTCTGGCTAATGATATCCATATCTACATCATTTTTGTAATGAACGCTCTCCATATTTCCGATTTCACACTATTCTGAGAGGAGGAAAAGTGAACCTCAGTGTTTGTGGCACATCTGGTGCATTAATTTCATCTCTCAGCCTTTCTGTGGAAACTGAGACGCTTTTCTGGGATCAGGGAAAATTTCTTGAAGATAAATACATTTAATCACTCAAGAGAGTATGCGTTTATTCTCAACATCATTTCCAGACAGTTTTAATGCATCATCATTTTTATTCACAGGTGAAAGTGTGGTTTCAAAACAGACGGATGAAGTGGAAGAGAGTGAAAGGAGGACAGCCTGCATCTCCTCACGACCTTGAAGCAGATGAGATGGACTCCGCTGCGTCACCCAGCTCCGAGTAAAGCTCCGTTCTAGACATTTTCTCATATTTACAGTCACCCAACTCACCCTGCTGTCCAATTTTTCACTAGTCCTTCCACGTATCACTTTACACTGCTTCATGGACAAAAGCGTCTGTGCTTCCTGTTGCTCTTTTCGTTCAGATGACTAATTATCAACAGAGCTTCAACGGCTTGGAAGCACCATCCACTTTCAGTCCACATGTTTCACTTTCATTCATAAACAGATCGAGTGAAATCAGAGGCCTATAAAAACCCAATTACTCACGTGTAAAAACAATTTACATTAACTGTTCATGCCCTGGTTTAATAGCTTTGACCTCCAGCCGTGACGGCATGATGTAGGTCTTTCACACTGTGGTGATGGTGCCTGAACCCTGATCAGAAACACCTGTGAAGCTCCACAGAATGACTAGATAATCTCAGGATCACGCCAAACCACCAAAGCATCGATATCACGTCTTTATTTTTTCCCTAAATTGTGTTGTCAGGTTGCTCTTAGAATAAACCGTTTCCCTTGATGGATTTTTTCCCCTTTTTTTTGTACGTTTTTATATGAAATTAATAAAACACAGATGTTGCATAAAAATGAGAAAAAAATAAATAATTTGAAAACAGAAAAACTAATAGTGATTATTTTTTCTTCCGGTCTCATTTGAATTGTATTATAGACAATTTTATACTGACACCCACTGGCGTGGAGGCAGCATTACACCAAACACATGCATAAATTTCATAAACGGAACATAAATATCAACAGCAATCAATTCGATGAGATTTAAAACGATGAGGTTTGCGTGACATGAATACATTTGAAATAGATTTATGATCCAAGATGGGTTGTTTCATTATCATTAAAGGGATAGTTCCCCCCAAAAATGTACTTTCTGCAGTATTTACACACCACCATTACTTTTTTTATTCTCAAAAGACAAAAGAAGATCATTTGAAGAATGTTTCAGCTGTTTTCACTTATAAAATAAATGACTTTAATTGTATGGACAAAAGTTGTTCTTCACACAGAAGAAAGAAGAATTCAAGTCATACAAGTTTGGAATGACATGAGGGAGAGTGAATAAAACAGAATTTTCATTTTTGGGTGAACTATGCCTTTAAGTATAATAATAATCTTCCAGAAAGCTCTCAAAGCTCTGGTGAAAGTGCAATGCTTGGGATCAACTCCGCTCTTGGCCGCAAAGTTTTGAAGGAAGCATCTGGATGGGCCCGAAAATTGATTTCAACCAGAACTTAGACCAGCCCACGTGGGGGCGATTCGCACCAGAAGTCTGGAGAGTGACCGCTGGTGTAGTGCTGAGGAGAATAATAGGTGGGTAGGAGTGAAAAGATGACTTCTCAAGTACAGGATGTTGTTGTAGCAGGTAGCCAGTCATCCAATTTCCTGCTTCCCAAAGAAAACAGTGGTAAAGCATCCAGGGTCCAGGGACTCACAATGGTGGGCCTATACTCTGGCTGGCCGGCAGGCCAAACAAAGACAGGAGAGGTGAGTGGCCTGTGAGGTGGACCAGTGCAGGAATTGTTCCAAACACACCCATGATAGGGTTAAGACCCTCAGTGCTGCTACCCTTGTGCCGCCTCGACTTGCTTTCCACCATTACATGCACTATTATTGATTTTTTAGTAATGACTATGAAAATAAGCCATGCGTATAAATTTAATTATGATATTAGAGCCCCTAATAAAAGCACACTACATTGGTCCATTTACACCTGTGACGTTTACTAAAATAAACACAGTAGGGGATTTGTCCTTTAAGACACATTCGCATACACACTATTTAAACAGAACCGTACCGGTTTGTTTAATTTTGGCCCCCAAAATATAGCATGTTAAGTAACGTGATCTTGAGTACTAGCACTCGTTTGCCCAGTGACTTCATTTAGACGAGAATTCTCTTGGGGTAAAACGGAGAGAGGAAACGAGAGAAAGAAAGACAGATGGTAGAGAAGTCTGGTCTACTGAACAGGATGAACGCTCACAGCTCAGATCTCAGACTGACAGTTACCTAAAGAAACCAGAAGACAAAGTAGGGCAGTTTCATCATTCTGTGGCTGAGCTCTCGATGACGAATGTACATTTCAGTAAGAGACATTTTAAAGTAGCTCTTGACTGTAAGCTTTTTCAATTTGACCTTTTTGTGGCCAGCAAAACAACAAGACAAACAAATATATTAGTTTGGCTATGCAACAAGAGATTCAGTCTGCAATGCAACTGCATTTCATATTGCTCAGATACAATAAATATGGTAGAAACACATAAAGAAGCTGGTGTTGTTTGGTGTTTTGTGGGGTGGGTGGTGGTGTGATGGATAGCCGGAGGTGTGCAGGTCAGATCTATGAGCCGGCTACAGAATTAAAGCGTGGCTCGCAGGCCTTGCTTCAGTTGCTGTGGTCCATCTGTATGGTGTTATTGTTTACAGAGGCAACATTTCACTCTGACATCAAAGCTTCATGACCCTTGAACCATAAGCCTTGCCAAACTACATTTTTGATAACTGCACTTTTTTACTGGTAACTTTTTTTAATGGGAAAAGCATATTCAAGTAATTTTCAGAGCGAGTCTTTAGCATTTTAAGCATTACAAGACCAAAACCAAATAACATTAAACAAATACTTTCTTACTTCTGAGTAGGCTAGATGAAAATTACACAATATTATTTACTTCTGGTTTACAAAATAAAAGTCAGTACTAGAATCAATCTATTTTTGTCCAGTATGAAATTATGAAATTAATAAATTCTTCCATAAGACTTATTTTTATTTTTAATAATTTGAATATTCCTTTTCTTTTTTCAGTTATTTATTTGTGCTATCACATATATTAGACACATTGTAACAATAAAAATGCCTTTCGTGACATTAATAAATTCTTCCATAGTAGGTACTTTTATTTTAATCATTTTTATTAATTATTTCTTTCATACACAAATCGTATTTTTTGTTTGTTTATGCTGTTAGAGCCATTATACCTCAGAAACCATTTAATGACACCAATACATTTTTCCATAGTAAGTATAGTTATTTTTATTCACTTGGATTATATTATTTTTGTACTGATCTTTTTGTATTTATTTATTGCTATTCAGTCGATCAGTCATCATACCTAATGAGGTTTAATGTAAAAATGTTTTTCAAAGTTGTAATTAAAACAAAGATTATTGGAATATGTTTTACAAGAAAATACTATTTCATTTATTCTACTTAAAAAAAATTGTTTAATTTAATGTCTTACTTGTTGTTGTTTTTTGTTATTGTTTGCAAATTTACTAGTTAATTACTGAGATATTTTCCCTTTTTTTTCTCAGTGTTGTTAAGAATAAAAAATTATTCAAATTTCCTTGTATGTACTAAGATATTTAGGACTAAAAGGATGTCAATTGAACGAATGAACGAACGAAGGAATGAACGAACGAAGGAATGAATAAATGAATGAATGAATCAATCAATCAATCAATTAGCTCTTACAGCCAGTAATGATCAGTTACCAGAATCAGTCTTTACTATTATGAGCTTTTATCACATATCAGTACAGAGACTCACAGGATCAAACCACTGAGCCATGAAGTAACATAATAAAACTAGTCTGCAGTTTTTCTCTGACAGCCATCTCTACACTATTGTCCTAAGAGAACCTGCAAATTTTACTCTAGTTTATGTCTTTACAGAACTGTCTGATATTTGCTCCCTTGTCTCAGGAAGAAACTGCTGGGAAGGAGGGGAGGAAGAAACAGAGGAAATGTGTGATAGCTTCCGCACATCCTCTCAAGACAGTACTTCCACTAGGAAAAAGTAGAAGAAAAATGCATGTGTCTTGCCTGTTCAGGTGTGTGTACATGTGCATATGTGTGTGTGAGAATCTTTTGAAACAGCTTCTATTTAGAGGATGTGGTCAGCGAAGATCCATGCCCCCCAAAAGTCCCTGTAATGATTAGTGATCCCCTCAGGAGAAGTAAATCTCAGAGTTTCATTGCACAATCATTCAAGATGGGCCAGAGACATGCAGTGCAGTTTTAAATTATGCAGGACTTCCTGCCATGTTCCTTTGACAGCTCTTATAACCCAATGTAGAGAGGAGATTTTATTTGAATCTACTAAAAATAATCTATTTTGTTGTTTGTTAGTAGTATGGACTGACCATTTACTGCACCTCACAAAGAAACAGGACAGGACCTGGCCACAGCGCCCCATGAATAATCTAAAATGGAACATGAAAATCACTGCTTGACCCATATGTAGAAAGTGTTAAATCGGGAAACCATTATGTTAAAAGCGGAACATTTCTGAGTGCCATCTACTATCTTAGTCTAAGTAAGCTCTGCAATAAAATTACTAAAAAAAAAGTTTTTTTTTTTTTACAGGTTACATACAAAAAGCTATGTTGAGAAAATAATAAAAATATTAAAAAAAAAATTATTTCAATGATTTATTTAAATCTATTCTAATTTAATTTGACGATCCTTCAGTAACAAATAACCATGCACACATGGCAGCCCATAGTGGAGAACCACAGTAGCTATCCATCAGCTGCGCTGTTTCATTCTACCTCCTCCTGTCTCTCTCTCAGAGGTGTATCAGATGCCAGACAGCCCTTACCAAACAAAAGAAGTCTTGTCTGATAGTTTCATCTGATCTGGTATCTGCCACGGCAGTTTAATACCCAATACTATTGATCCTGGCAGCTGAAGGTGCTGCCCCTGTGAGATCCCCGACTCAGTGAACCACAACCATCAGGATCTGCTACACTGAACAATAGACCCTCTTACTATAGCACAGACATATGATCAATAAAAGTTATTACCTCATTTTTTTATCGTCTGCAGTAAAAGATGAGGGATCAACTGGTACATATTTTGAGAGGCTGATAGATTAAGAGACATAGTATACATGTGTTTCAACATTCCCCAGATTCCTCCTTAAAATCACTGCTATTTTATTTTACATCTGGTGCTTCTGAATTCACAAACCCATTCAGGTCAAATCGATATAAAAAAATATTAAAATTATATATATATATAAATATTAATATTATTCATTGTTATTTTATTATATTTCCTTATTCAATGTCAAATATTTGTATTATATTATGCATTATTAAGTATTATGTTTTTGTCTTATTATTGGAATCTATCTAAGAGATTAGACATATTTAAATGTCTGTTTATCACTTTATTGATGAATGACAAAGACTTCAGTGGCTCCTTTTAGGTACTAAGAACATTATTCTTGGAATCAAAAGAAATTCCAGATATTTACAGATGCACGTTCTGCAAAACAGCAAGTGCAGCACCTAGAAAACAGTTTCAAGACTAGATAGATAGATAGATAGATAGATAGATAGATAGATAGTCCTCTCTAAATTCATCAGTTAGCTAATTCTACTGGAAAGAGAAAACTTGATGGAATCCAAAATCTTTTGGAAGATCAATCGTTTTAATGCGACTGGATAAACCCTTGTTTGGATAAATGCTTGCACTGCTTGATTGTGTAGGGTCTGATGTGAGCATGTGTGTCTGTGTAAATGGGCACTGGAGGACCTTGTTCAGGGTCGGCTCACTCAACATCACTCAGCTCGCTAAAACCATGGGAACACTTTGGGTAGGGGAAGTAAGCTTCATGCAAGAGCTCCATTTAAAAATAAAGCCACAGGAGCTTTAAGCACATGCAATTCAGACCAAGAGGTCAAGGTTTGGGCTGTTAGCATGGTCCAACTAACCCCTGCTGGTAAGATGATGTAAGTACACCATTCCAAAAAAGCTTCTTTCGCCATTGTAGGCCATTCAGAAGTAACTTATTTATTTGACTTATTGAGGAAAACATCAAAATCACAAATATTTAATTGAAGCACTTGAGTCTTGTGGATTATTGCAACGCTTGTATCAGCTGTTTGGACTCTCATTCTGACGGCACCCATTCACTGCAGATGATCCACTGGTGAGCAAGTGATGTAATGCTAAATTTCTCCAAATCTGTTGATTTTCTTTCTTCAGAATCAATAAGAAAATGTTCCTAAATTGAAAAATCATACTAAAACAATTTACTAAAACAAAATACAAGAACTGACTTTGCAGGTGCATTAATATACAGATTTTAAATATAGGCGTTATATGTCTGACTGAACTGTTATTTGCTATCTTGTTCAAAAAGCTTTCCTCTTCTGCTTTCAAGAGCTAGCTCGAGTTGGAGATTTTATTCTTTTTGAAGTATTAAAGAATGTGAATTATATACTTCATCTGCTCAACACACTCCCCTATTTTCCCCTCTTCTAACCACCCCCCCACTCAGACTCCATCTCCCATAAGGCCATGGGCGGGGGGCTGGGGGTGGCGATGGCTGAGCTGTAGCGTGACAGGCTGGGATTTCTGGAGCCTTAACACTGTCTTTCATCAGCATGGTGCTCCTGGGCCCGGAGTTGGGTTTCAGTCCGAGTCTGTGTCTGCGGCACGTGGGAGGAGGATTTCTAACACATGGATCCCGTTCCCACCGAACAATGAAAGTCCTGTCGGTTTGCACTCCCTCACTGGGACGGTATGGGTGTGATGTCACAGCACATGAGCCCACCCATTCTTCACAAGCTAAAGCCCAGACATGCATACACCAGCAGCACCGCCGCACTGAGCTGGCTCTAATTAACACCTGCTTTCACGAGCATGTTCCCCCCTGGACAGGGTAAGCTGTTTGGTCTGGGCAGGATTAGCGTGTGAGCGGTGGTAATGCCAGGCCTGTGTGTCTCGCTCACGTCTGTTGGAGACTGAGCTGCACGGATCAGACAAGCACAGCTCAAGTCTCAGACACGAGCGGCTGGAACTGTCCCTATGGGGGCAACCTGCTTGACCTGCTGCCTACCAGTTGCTGACCATGCCAACAAGCTGGCCACAACCGCAATCCAGTTCTTTTATGAAAGAATTAACCTTTTTAATGAGGATTCAACTTTTTATATGTTTTTGTTTTAATTTTATTCCATTCAAATTTTTGTTTGGCTGACACTCAGACTTTATCATTAATGTTGAAACAATATTTGCATCATGCTACACATATATACACTACTTTCCAAAACAAATGTTAGATAATTCATTGTTATTATTTTTAAAGACATTATTCAGCAAGGATGCATTAAACTGATTAAAAGTGATAGAAACTTTTTGTAACATTATACATGCTTTCATGTTTAAATAAATGCTGTTCTTTTGCACTTTATATTTAAGGAATCCTGGAAAAAAACATTTCATGGTTTCCTCAAATATATTAAGCATTACAGCTGTTTTCAATATTAATGATAATAAGTAATGTTTCTTGAGCGCCAAATCATGTTGAAATGATTTCTGAAGGATTGTATGACAGTGAAGACTGGAGTAATGATCACTAATATATATATATATATATATATACATATATATATATAAATAATGACAACACTTTATCATAAATTTCAATTCATTAAAACTTTTGTTTTGTTGGTTGGTTTTATGTTGGTTTTATGAACAATGAACTTACATTACCTAAGGGGTCATATGATGCGATTTCAATTTTTCCTTTCTCTTTGGAGTTTTTCAAGCTCTTGGTGCATAAAGAAGATCTGTAAAGTTGCAAAGACTAAAGTCTCAAATCCAAAGAGATATTTTTTTTATAAAAGTTAAGAGTCAGCGACGCCTACCTAAAACGGCTCGTTCTAACACCCCCCCACATGTCTATGTCACCATGTGGGAAGATTTGCATAACGCCACCCAAATGTTCACGCAAAGAAAGAAGGTACAACTTTTATTCTCGCTGTAGTATTGTCGGCGCCGCCATGTCGTGAAGGTGCTGTGTGTTTCGTTGTGAAAGCACTTGTTAAAATTACAAATGACTTGTAAATTGTAAAATTGAAATTACGTCAGACCAAGGCTGTGTCTCATTGCTAGTTTTACTTGATCTTAGTGCTGCATTCGATACTATAGATCATGACATACTCATAGATCGATTACAAAACTATACAGGTATTCAAGGGCAGGCTTTAAGATGGTTTAGATCCTACCTGTCCGATCGCTACCACCTTGTTCATTTAAATGGGGAGTCATCTCAAATATCACCAGTAAAATATGGAGTGCCACAAGGATCTGTCCTAGGTCCTCTGCTATTTTCGATATACATGTTGCCCCTTGGTAATATTATTAGAAAATACGGGATTAGTTTCCACTGTTATGCCGATGATACTCAACTATATATCTCAACAAGACCAGATGAAACTTCTAAATTATCTAAGCTAACAGAGTGTGTTAAAAATGTAAAAGATTGGATGACCAATAATTTTCTCCTATTAAATTCAGATAAGACAGAGATATTACTTAGTGGACCAAAAGACAGTACAACGAATCTCGTGGATAACAATTTGCAACTAGACGGATGTACGGTTACTTCCTCTACAGTCAAAAATCTGGGCGTTATATTAGATAGCAGCTTGTCTTTTGAAAATCATATTTCCCATGTTACAAAAACAGCATTCTTCCATCTTAGAAACATTGCCAAGTTACGAAACATGATACCTGTTTCTGATGCAGAAAAGCTAGTTCATGCATTCATGACCTCTAGACTGGACTATTGTAATGCACTGCTAGCTGGTTGTCCTGCATCTTCAATAAACAAGCTACAGATAGTCCAAAATGCAGCGGCTAGAGTCCTTACCAGGTCAAGAAAATATGAGCGGAGTCCAGCCCGGGGTTGTCACATGTGGTTGCCGCAAGCCCACCCGCCGCCGTTCACTCAAACCGGCCTCTGCTCACTCTAATCCTCCAGCCTCTGCTCACTCTAACCCGCCGTGTGTGATGCTGTGTTTCGTTGTGAAAGCGAAACTAATTTGTTTGGCCTTCCAAAAGAGGACACGACTAGAAATCAGTGGTTAAGTTGTATTTACAACACTGTTCCAGAACTGTTCAACCCAAATATTCAGATGTGTGCAGCACATTTTATGGGGGACTGTTTGCTGATCCTGGGAGAGTAGACTACAATGCCGGCTGTTCTGACTCACAGACTGCAAGTACGTTTTTTATATTTAAAGGATTTGCCACTGATGATTCAAACGCGAGTTTTGAGCAGTGTAGAGTAGCGTTTGTAGTTTGTCATTTCTCCGATCACAAATGCAGACTTGGTTTTATGTTTACACGGCACGATGCAATGCAACGCGTAAAAAGACAGTATAAGTCATTATAATTCGTAATTATTTCCCCACTGGATGCAACAAATGCCTCGTTTATAATGGGTTTTAATGTTTTTGTCTCGTCGCTCCGGCCGGGACAACGTGTAACACTTGTGTGACACAGTAATAAGTTTACCTCACAGGGCCCTCAGAAGATTTAGGTTACGCAGGAGGCAGAAAACACACTTAGAACTTAGAAAAATGGGATTTATATATGCATATACGTTGAGGGAAAAAAATAATAATACAATGTACTAAAATAAAGCCACTAAACAAAAATGAATAGCGATATCAAAATCTTGAATAGTTCAAAAACAGAATATTGAGAACAAAAAGAAAGAAGGTTAATTGCTCTCAGATAATACAAAATGTATTTCAACTATTGAATTTTCTGAGGAATTTTCCCTCCTAAAACACCAGCTTTTGTCTTCTTTCACCAGAATTACATTTGTGTTGTTCTACACACTTAATCGTTAACTGGATATTCTCAATTTGTATGTTTTTTCCCTTCTAATTATGAAATAATTAAGCGTTTTTCTTACAGGTTACGTCAAAGCCGCTTCCTTTTGAGACAGCTCAACATTTTACAGTGGCACTGAATTGATCAGGTAACCACAAACACACACAAAAAAGAGAAAGAAAATCAATTAACTTAAATCTCAAACATTTCCAAAACACACTGTATGAACTGTAAATACAATTATAAATGTCCATATGATGTCAATGAACTCAAGTCTTTATGGAACCTTAAGAATCAATAAACAACGTCCCTTTTTAACTGTTTTTAGCGTTCAGTTCGATCAGTAAACAACAAGTTAAACGTTCGATCCGCTCAGTTTGAAGTATAGTGCGTGAAAAAACTCAAAAAATATATCCAACCAGTTTCCGACGCGAATTCAAGAAATTTCAGTCCGTTCAGATCTTTGGGTGGCCTGTCATCTGTTTTTCCTCTCCGTGAATAAGCAGCCCTGCATCAGCGATTCGATAACTCGAACACAGCCCTTAATAGCACAAACCCCCCCCCCCCCCAATTCCTTGGTAAACACTCAGTTGATCCGTTGTTTCTTCCGTGTGACGCAGCTGTTATTAAGTTGATCGATCCGATCTCTAAGTTTCTTAACTCGGCTTTAAGAGTGTAACTCTCACTCAAAACAGCAAAATCTCATTTATCATATCTTTCTAACAGCTTACGTTTTGTTTCAGCTAATATTTTCTCTAATGTTCTTATTTTTCTAGATTGTTCTGCAGAACCTTACCTTCTCTCAAATTCAACCAAATCGTCTCCGTCTGTCTAACTGGTGGGCGGAGTTACCATCACTGAATCAAGCTAATTGGTTGATCTACATCTGCAGTGAAATTCCATTATTTCATTGGGTAAGGGTTTCCGCAGTATGTCTTAATTATATTCAAATCAATATAATTTTAATATTATTGTACTTCATAGAAATTAAACAATTTATTTGATAAACTAAGAGAGTTTTATTTGTTATTTTCTTGGATCTGTAGTTGTAAATTTTTGCCCTAATTTGGCCCTGGGCTACACCGGCATCACAATATGGCAAGGGGCGTAACATTTCCGTCACACGCTTAAGGTATTCGGCCAATCACAACGCACTGGATAGCTGGCCAATCAGAGCACACCTTGCTTTTTAGACTGGTGAGCTTTGTAAAAATCTACGCGTTTCAGAAAGGCGGGGCATAGAGGAGAAACAATAATGTAAAGTATGTGGAAAATAATGTGTTTTTTAACCTTAAACCGCATTTCATTACACCAAATACACAAAATAATGTTCTTTTTAGCAACATCATATGACCCCTTTAAATAACTTTTTTAATTTAAATAACTAATAATTACATGGAAGTTTCATTGTATCATATAATTAATATGTAAATATAATAATATGATTTACGTACTAAATCCATCAAGAACTCCAATGCAATCTAATTTGAAAATGTTCATGAGTCGTGACAGATGTCACTACCTGCATCACTGACATTTTTTACCAGATATTTGCATAAAATTTAGCATTTCTCAACTTTGTGCACTTTCCTCCATCCTCAGTCAACCCCACAAATTCATAAATGCCCAGTCTGTGCCAGTGGACGCCTGCTGTTAGATTTTTTTAAATTCAGGGAATTGATACATTCTCTTGCTCTAGGATCACCCAGAGCAGGAAGTGAAAACCCTGGTTTCATTACAGAGCATCCTCTGTACATTGATAGGCGACAACATTTTCATTGGTGAAGAAAAAAATATATAATCTAACTGGCCAAATTTGAAACATAAGTGACTAAATATTAACTTCTTGTACATAGAACTGTTGCATAAAATCAATAAAAAGCTTGATGACATTCAGTACAACAGCACTTGTGTGATATTTCTTAAATGTGACATAATAGCTGTAAGGTCACACAGCAAATGTCAACATGGATTCTCATTAGTGATAATAACAACAGAAGCCTGACAACCTCAACAAACAACATCTCAGTTTCACTTAAGACAACAGGACTGGGACTGTCCTCAGATTTCTCCTCTTTGAGAAAAACATTCGGAACTTGTCTGAACAAATCGAATTAGTCTTTGGTCCTGTCCCACGAGCACACTATGTCAGCTGCTTTCACTGGCATCAGTCAGAGCCTCTTGTTCTCTGGTCAGCGCCTCCTCTGGTATGAAATGAGATATCTGAGAACTTTGAGAACTTTTGGGAAAACAACAGGCAGAGGTCAGAGCAGAGTTCAAGGATCGAATGAGTCGCGCTGAGGATTGTGTGCCGGAGGAAAGCGAATCAAACCCACTGGGGCACTGAGAACATGCTGCATGCTGTGTGGAGGACATACACATACATACACACGTTTACCTCACATCTAATTTGGGACTTTCCATTGACATATGCAGTTCTTCATACAAACAAATTAAAATCTCCAAAGTGAAAGATTTGCCCATACAGATTTCACAGTGGGTTCACATGTTGTTCACACAGTTTCGTCAAGTTGACCAGCAGAAAGCTGCTTGGTTTGAAAGTGGCTTCATACATCACTACACTATTGACAATAGACGATGGACCTATTTGCCTATACTAATTCCATCACAATTTCTGCACCTTAATTCAATGAGAATAGGGAAGTCCAAACCACAACTATAGTGGGAACAAGGAACGATATCACTGGAATCACATTAAAAATTTATTTTTCCAGCTGCTGAGTGATAAAACCATGGACAGCCAATCCCAAGCCAAGAGTTCAAGAATTTAAAGCAGTAGATGACATAATGGTAGCTTGTTTTTGTAATAAACAGAATATTATTATCCACTGGTGTGGACGCTAGTATAGTTATTGTTATAGCTATCATTCTTGGTCTGAGCTGGCCCTTAAAGAGATAGTTCACCCAAAAATGAAAATTCTGTCATTAGTTACTCACCCTCATGTCGTTCTAAACCCATAATGCCTTCGTTCATCTTCGGAACACAAATTAAGATATTTTAGATGATATCCGAGAGCTTTCTGACAGAAACAGAGCTACCACATTCAAGACTCAGAAAGGTAGTAAGGACATTGTTAAAATACTCCATGTGACATCAGTGGTTCAACCGCAATTTTATGAAGCTATGAGAATACTTTTTATGCACAAAGAAAAGAAAAATAACAACTATTTATTTTCTTCTGTGTCAGTCTTCCACGGACATTCATGACAGTACCATGTTCTATGCAGGGTCAGAAGGCTCACAGATTTAATCAAAAATATCTTAATTTGTGTTCTGAAGATAAACAAAGGTCTTACAGGTTTGGAACGGCAATTATATTAATGACAGAATTTTTATTTTTGGGTAAACTATCCCTTTAAGATCCAATAGTCTTATTTATTTGAATTAGCAGCGAGGCCTGTAAAGAAACAGTTTTGTTCACTTTTATACAGTATATACAGTACATAAATTTGTTCCCTTTCAAATTTTGTCAGATCAGTAAGCAGTAAAGGCACATGACAGCTGGACATAATCCTGCTGCACGGAACAGCCTTTTGATACACTACAAATCCAGCCTTTGATTTCCGTAACACTGCTGTAAATTAGCTGTAGAGGGGAACAAGATCCAACATGCTGTCTGCAGCCCCTTTTCCACTTGTCTCCATCCACCACATCATCAGGCCTGTGCTCCCCAGTCACCTGCTTTCATTTCCTCCTGACCATATGAACGAAAGACAGGAAATCTACCCTTGCAGTGATTACAGTGAAATTTGTCCGAGTCTGAAGAGGAAGTCTAAGCAGCAGTCTAACCAGCTCCTGCCAGACGATCGGTTTTCAGAGCAGACCCTGGCATTATTTTAACACAGTCCATCTCAATCGAACACCACTCATCTCATCCAAGCTTTATGAATCTGGCCCACTGTATTCTGGGTTTATCCACAAATGTGATGTTTGGTTATACCCTACTTTCTATCTACCAAATCACCATCTCTGTATTTTCTTCTAAGCTTGGTCCTGAAGTGATTTTACCCCACTTTTAATCTGCCCTTCAGTTTGACTCACAGTTTACAAGCAACTCCAGATTGTTCTCATTTGGCGGTGAAGATCTGTCCCTTGACCCACGCAGACTGCTCTCTTGTCTCAATCATTTTCTCTCTGCCTTTTTTACAACTCACAGCAGCTGGCCTGGCCCTGGTGTCCTCATGGGATTGTTCTGGAGAGGTAAAAGAAGAGACAGGAATGAAGAAAGGAAGAGTCTGAGTCATTGATTAAAGCTTACCGAGTTTACGGCTTTCAAAGACAAGAAGTTCGAAATAATGTTTCTTTCATAACTATTTTCATAAAATCTATCTATCTATCTGTGTAGATCATATAAAATTATTAAAATTCATATATATTATATTATATTTGTCACAGATCAAGCCGGAGACAACAGGTTAGTGAATGAAATAGCAGGTTTATTGACAGGAATGGATGCGGCAGATTGAATGAAGCAAAGGCGGGTGAGTATCCAGCACAAATGATAGTTCTTATGATTCTTAGCCGAGTACTGAAGATGGGTTTCTTTGCAGGTATGCGGAGGGTACGGGATCCAGGAGCGAAGGAGCTCAACGTAGGAGGAACCTTGGGAATCTAAGGGTAAGGAGAGACAGGTAAGTAGCATATAGTGAGTCTGGTAAAGTTCAGGGTAGTGAACGGTAAACCGGACGGTGAGTGACTGGAAGGAGCGTGCTTTTGAATGGTGACTTGATTGCAGATGCCAGGTGTGGGGAATCAGAACTCAGGTGAATGTGATCTGTGTTAGTTGTGGCTGGTGATTGTAGTGACTCTTTGACAATATTCTATTCTATTCTATTCTACTGTTCAAAATTTGGGGTAATAAGATTTTTTTTATGTTTTAATCTGTCTATCTATCTGTCTAGGAGGGTACGGGATCCAGGAGCGAAGGAGCTCAACGTAGGAGGAACCTTGGGAATCTAAGGGTAAGGAGAGACAGGTAAGTAGCATATAGTGAGTCTGGTAAAGTTCAGGGTAGTGAACGGTAAACCGGACGGTGAGTGACTGGAAGGAGCGTGCTTTTGAATGGTGACTTGATTGCAGATGCCAGGTGTGGGGAATCAGAACTCAGGTGAATGTGATCTGTGTTAGTTGTGGCTGGTGATTGTAGTGACTCTTTGACAATATTCTATTCTATTCTATTCTACTGTTCAAAATTTGGGGTAATAAGATTTTTTTTATGTTTTAATCTGTCTATCTATCTGTCTATCTATCGTGGATCAGAATTTATATTTGATCAAAATTCAGATGTATACGTTATGATATGATATGATATGATATGATATTATATTATATTATATTACTGTTCATTTGGGGTCGTTAGATATTTGTATGTTTTTGAAAGAAAACTCATATACCCAAGACTGTATTTATTTGATCAAAAATACAGTAAAACCAGTAAAACTGTGAAATATTATTACAATTTAAAATAATTGTGTTTTATTTTAATACATTTTAAAATTTTATATATTCCTATGATGGTAAAGCCATTTTTAGCTTTATATTTTTGTGCAAACCGTGTTAATTAATAATGAAATTCAAAAGAACTACATTATTTGAAATTGAAATATTTTATCTTTACTGTCACTTTTAATCAGTTTGATACAGCCTTTGCTGAATAAAAGTATTTATATCTTTAAAATTTTAAACAGCAATATATAGTATATATTATATCAAATCTAGCCATGGTTTACACAATTTCTCCACACTTCTGAGACAATGTCAGACACAGTGGAGACCAAAAAGACGGAAAAGGAGCCACACTCTCAGCAACACCTCATTTTGTCCCTTTTGAAGACTGGTAGACACTTTGGAGGAAATCTGATACACGGCAAAAACAACTATGAAGTCAGACTTTTATTTAAGGAGCTCGACTGCTGATCTCCGATATCCCAAGTGCTGGTGCGGAGCTGAGGGGAGGGAGGGGGGTTCTGGGTGAGGTTTGCTCTGTTGTTTTCTGAACGGCTGCCAGGAAAAGTTTAATGGCTATGGAATTTGGACAGGAAAAAAGCAGGCTGGAAGTTTCAGAGGAAGCAGGGATTTGTGGCTCACGCAGCACCTCTGTTTGTGTTCTTCTGGGTTGGCTCCACTTCGGCCACCACTCTGCTCCACTTCTAGCGAGGAAGAGCGTCAAGCGCTTTTCCACGTATGAGTGCGGTGCCTCAGGAGAATACCTACCGGCGACATGCAGGCCACGGCCTATAGACCTCCACCCCTCACACACACACACACACACTGCTGGACGGTTCAGAGGTAGTGCTAAAACTCACATACTCACAAGCTCTAATTGAATACAATACAAACGCTCAGTTCCAAAAGCACATGACACTTTAACCTATTCCTCTATTGTTTTCAGAGAATGTGACTTTTTTGAACTTGACCTTTGAACTCAAGTTCCATCATGGGATGCAAAACAAATCTATATCATGTTACTCAATTTATTTAATCAAATATGCATACAAGCTCCAAAAAAACATCCATTGTGGTTTTTTTCTTTTTGACTTTGACCACAGTTATGTTTCCATACATGACCTCAAACATGGTTACAATGTGCTAACTTGAGTTTGTGGGCTAAAACAGTAGTTTTGCCAATGTAAGTCTACATTTGATATATGGATATAATGCACTTTCCCCGCAAATTATATGATTTGATGGTTATATCATATTGCTTCCATTTCACATCAACAATTGTCCCTACATTGAATATTTTCAACATAAAATCTCACTCCTTGCAACGTGCACATCACCATGCTCCAGATGTTTCTCAGTCAGCTCTCAGTCCCCATGGGTACTGACTCAAAGAGGATTGGTTATGAGGAAAGGGAAGCTTGTATCACTGAGATGATGTCTGCAGTCCCTGTCAACAGCAATCACCCCTGCTCCCTATCGCTCAGCTCACACCTCCCCACATTCCCTCTCTGTCTCGCCACACAGGCCCAGGCTAAAGTCTCCTATCCAGCCTCGGTCAGGCATCGCTATCCGACCAGGACCACTGAATTTCTGGAACATTTCTCCCTTTAGTTTTCACAGTCTCTTATTTAGTGTTTGGATTAAAACGGGCTAGAGCACATACCAACGTAGACTAGATAAGAGAATAAGAGAACTCCAGTCCCAGCAATATAGATACGTAAGTACATTATCATCAATTGCAAACTAGAAATATGTAGTTTTTAACTGATATTGTATTGAAAATCATTTAGCATTATCATGCATATGAATAAAATGATAATTAGGACTGTAAGAGAGATCATTTTATGAAATATATTTTATATTTTGTTACATACATAAATAAATTAATACTTTTACATTAAAAAGGACACATTAAACTGATCAAAAGAAACAGTAAAAACATTTAGATCGATACAAAGGATTTCTATTTCAAATAAATGCTGTTATTTTGAACTCATTAGTCATCAAAAAATCCTGGGAAAAATTTTTTTCACAAAAATATTAAGCAGCACAACTGTTTTCAACATTAATAATCAGAAATGTTTCTTCAGCACCAAATCATCATATTAGAATAATTTTTGATAGATCATGTGACTCTGAAGTCTGGAGATTCAATTTTTAAATATACTAAAATAGAAATAAAGTTATTTTAAAATGTAATAATAATTCACAAAATTACTGTCACAAGACCATTTATGTACAAGCATTGTAAGAAACAGTTTTAAAAAATAAAAAATGTGGGAAAATCCATTATTACAGTAATTCACTGTTAAACAAACTTAAAAACAATCAATTCTGAGGCTGAAAAACAGACTCGCCAAGCAGTAGCAGAAATATAGAATCCTAAAAAAAATAAATAATAAAATATTATGTTAAATACAAATCTAAAATTGTATTACAGCATTTAGTTTGATAATGGTTTGGCTTATAAACCGTTAATTTAAAAAGAAACAAAAAATGTAAATAATTTAGAAAATGAATCGTCTTGACATCACTAATAGACACACACATATAGTCAAATAAATTGATAATAATTATTATAATAAAGTAATAATTACAAAATCAATGTCTTTCCAAGTACTCCCTACACATACTTAACAGGGATCCACAATGTGGAGCAAAAAACTTGAACACCACAACCACACAAGTGTTAAAGTGATGCTGCCCAGCTCAACATTTGTTCATTATAAAAAGAGCACCTTTGTGGGTCAAACTTTTGTTTGTTTTGAGGTCAGACTGCTCTTAACAGTGAGCGCAATTGGCCATGTGTAATGGTTTTGCGATCGCTCCTCAACACATTTGGGTGAAGGAGGCTTGTAAGAGTCCACTCATCAGTCAAACTCGATGATCAGCTCCAGTTTGGGAGGTGTGAGTTCAGACACTAGGGGCAGAAACATAAACAGACAGAGGAGGAAATGCTCATGGACAAATGGCCTAAATGTGAAAGGAGCAAGACTCACATAAAAACCCTGGTGAAACACAGAGAGGGAACGGCCTCCGTAAAGCTCACTGTGGAAAGCCCCCCGCCAAGTGGAGAGAACAACTTTTGACACTGAAGCAGCGTATAGGAAACAAACTTCTAGCACCCCAGTCCTCCCTAAACAAATAAACTAAAGCCTCATGTAGTCAACAACTAGTGAGCAAGTGGATGTGATTCTCTAAAACAAACAAATCAGTCTAAAGAAAAGAAAAAGAGAAATGGGAAAGTATATTAAAAAATCTCTCTCTAAACATAGGCCATACTAATAAAAAATAACAAGGTGAAAAACAAAGTCCCAGGTCCAGCTGGAATGCCGTCTGTGGTTGGATCAAGTGGGAAAGGCAGTGGTTTTGTTCTCTGATATCGATCTATTTCAGCAGTATGTCGAGACACAGAAATGCAGTAATCAGTCTTCCAGCTCAGTGCCAAATGAAAGGGGTACAGACTAGAACAGTCAAACATCAGCGTTCAGTCATGGCGGTTTACCAAGGGACTAAAAAGTACTAGAAAAAGGAAACGGCTCATTTTGTAAGGAAAGTTCACCAAAAAAGTTAAATTCTCTCATTGCACTGCCCTACATCTTTAAAAAATGCCTAATATTACCTAATTTGATGATGCTGACTACAAAAATAGCCAAAACTTTCCATTGCACACATTTTTTTTTCACAAAATAAGGAGAGCTTTCAAATTCTATAAATGATATATAGTGTTGTCAAACGATTCATCGTGATTAATCACATCCAAAATAAAAGTTTTTGTTTACATAATATATGTGTTTGTACTGTGTATATTTATTATGTATATAACATGTATATATTTAAGAAAAATGTGTTACGTTTATATTAAATATATTTATATATGATATATATGTAATTGTATGTAAATACAAGTAAATATTTTCAAAATATATGCTGTATGTGTGCGTATTTATATATACATAATAAATATACACATAACACACACATATATTTTGTAAACAAAAACTTTTATTTTGGATGCGATTAATCGTTTGACAGAACTAATATAAACATATATACATACATACATGATTACATGTCATTTAGATTACATAATCAGATTCCAAAAATTAAGTTCTTGTAATTAGGGTATATTACATTTTAAAATAATCATATGGATTACATGATTACATATTATTTACGCAATAGCAGTAAATAATTCATAATTTTTTGATTCTCCCAAATGTTTATTTTTTCCTCTTTTAAATTATCCTTTCTAAAATCCTACTATCATACCATTCAGCTTTGACTATATTCACAAAGAGAGACAGCAAGAGATATACATACATATACATATATATATATATATATATATATATGCCTACACATTATTAATGTATAATAATACTCTGCACAGGAGTAGACAAATATGTTAAAATACTTATTTAATATGAAAGAACTTTAACACAATATTTTAAATAAATAAGAAGTTGTCACTTGTAGCAGAAAACATCTTGGTCATGTTTGGTCATAATTCTAACCCTGAAATCAGGATTAGACATAAAATGATATCTTCTGAATCATTCAGAGATGTGATAATCAGCTGAGAATTGAACAAATAGTTGTAAAGAGGAAGATATGAAACATATCTTATAATATCTGTATATATATATATATATATATATAACTTTTGTGTGTTCCACAGAGTAGAAGTCATGGTTTGGACATGAGGGTAAGTAAATAATGACAAAATAATAATGACATTTTGGGGAAAACTATCCCATTATAAACTTTCAGTTCCAACAAAGTTTCTGCACTCTCCTCCTGTTCTACCCCTCATCGCCCTCTGCTGTCCCCTGTGCGTGACAGGACAATCCCAGGAGAGAGCCAGGGGGTCTTGGGGAGTTGTGTGGGGCGACCAGGGGATTTTGGCAACCTGTAGCTGAGCTCCCAGGCAAGGCTGGGCTGGAATAACGTGGCCTGTTTATTCAGCTGGTTCAGGGGAAAGAGGATGTGTTCAGGGCCTCATTAATCACGGGTGCTTCGGAAGAGATAAACAGCCAGGACCCAGTGGGGGTACTGACGCTCCAGGTAAGCTGGAGCAGGGGAGAGTGGGGGTCTGTCCTCACCACAGGGGGGAACGTCTGAACACTTGCTGTAGAGTTATTTGGGACAGCTTTTGCGAGCCCTGAAAATATGTCTAATAAGCTATTTAAGATATTTTAATGACAAGAAAAAATTATAATGTTTATTTATTTACCATGTATTTGCCTACATATTAAATATACACTACTGTTCAAACGTTTGGGGTTGGAATGATTTTTTTAAAAAAAAGTCTCTTCCCAGGCTGATTTTTTAAAATCAAAAATACAATAAAAACAGTAAAATTGTGAAATAATATTACAATTTTAAGTACCTGTTTTCTACTTTATTATATTTTATAATGTAATTTATTCATGTGATGGCAAAGCTGAATTTTCAGGAGTCACTGCTCCAGTTTCCAATCAGCATATATTTGAAATATGAATACTGCTGTATCTTTTGATTAATTTAATGCAATTAATGCTAAAATTATTAATTTATTTTAAAAATAATCTTACTCTACCCAAGCTTTTTAATGGTAGCGTACATATAACCATAAATATGTCACACCATTATACACTACATATATTTATGGGAGTTATTGTAAATTCTTTTAGGCTACTGTTATCCTTTGAATATGTATTTTGTAACACTTATTTATTGCAGTTTAATGTAGTATTTATTTATAGCCTTATGTCTTAATTGTGACATCAGACAACAAACCCTTTACAAAATAAATAAATAAACCCAAAAGTATATAAGAATAAAAGTATAATAAATACATACTTATTTAAAAGCATAACAATATCATAACTTTAAAATGTACCCCATCTACTTTCAAATATTATGTTTATACAAATAAATGCAATGCAATGAAATATTGCTTCCAAAATAGGACAGAAAACTACACAACAAACTTGTACAGGTATTTAAAATTGTGTTATAAATAAAAAAGAAACAAAAAATGTAAATAATTTAGAAAATGAATCGTCTTGACATCACTAATAGACACACACATATAGTCAAATAAATTGATAATAATTATTATAATAAAGTAATAATTACAAAATCAATGTCTTTCCAAGTACTCCCTACACATACTTAACAGGGATCCACAATGTGGAGCAAAAAACTTGAACACCACAACCACACAAGTGTTAAAGTGATGCTGCCCAGCTCAACATTTGTTCATTATAAAAAGAGCACCTTTGTGGGTCAAACTTTTGTTTGTTTTGAGGTCAGACTGCTCTTAACAGTGAGCGCAATTGGCCATGTGTAATGGTTTTGCGATCGCTCCTCAACACATTTGGGTGAAGGAGGCTTGTAAGAGTCCACTCATCAGTCAAACTCGATGATCAGCTCCAGTTTGGGAGGTGTGAGTTCAGACACTAGGGGCAGAAACATAAACAGACAGAGGAGGAAATGCTCATGGACAAATGGCCTAAATGTGAAAGGAGCAAGACTCACATAAAAACCCTGGTGAAACACAGAGAGGGAACGGCCTCCGTAAAGCTCACTGTGGAAAGCCCCCCGCCAAGTGGAGAGAACAACTTTTGACACTGAAGCAGCGTATAGGAAACAAACTTCTAGCACCCCAGTCCTCCCTAAACAAATAAACTAAAGCCTCATGTAGTCAACAACTAGTGAGCAAGTGGATGTGATTCTCTAAAACAAACAAATCAGTCTAAAGAAAAGAAAAAGAGAAATGGGAAAGTATATTAAAAAATCTCTCTCTAAACATAGGCCATACTAATAAAAAATAACAAGGTGAAAAACAAAGTCCCAGGTCCAGCTGGAATGCCGTCTGTGGTTGGATCAAGTGGGAAAGGCAGTGGTTTTGTTCTCTGATATCGATCTATTTCAGCAGTATGTCGAGACACAGAAATGCAGTAATCAGTCTTCCAGCTCAGTGCCAAATGAAAGGGGTACAGACTAGAACAGTCAAACATCAGCGTTCAGTCATGGCGGTTTACCAAGGGACTAAAAAGTACTAGAAAAAGGAAACGGCTCATTTTGTAAGGAAAGTTCACCAAAAAAGTTAAATTCTCTCATTGCACTGCCCTACATCTTTAAAAAATGCCTAATATTACCTAATTTGATGATGCTGACTACAAAAATAGCCAAAACTTTCCATTGCACACATTTTTTTTTTCACAAAATAAGGAGAGCTTTCAAATTCTATAAATGATATATAGTGTTGTCAAACGATTCATCGTGATTAATCACATCCAAAATAAAAGTTTTTGTTTACATAATATATGTGTTTGTACTGTGTATATTTATTATGTATATAACATGTATATATTTAAGAAAAATGTGTTACGTTTATATTAAATATATTTATATATGATATATATGTAATTGTATGTAAATACAAGTAAATATTTTCAAAATATATGCTGTATGTGTGCGTATTTATATATACATAATAAATATACACATAACACACACATATATTTTGTAAACAAAAACTTTTATTTTGGATGCGATTAATCGTTTGACAGAACTAATATAAACATATATACATACATACATGATTACATGTCATTTAGATTACATAATCAGATTCCAAAAATTAAGTTCTTGTAATTAGGGTATATTACATTTTAAAATAATCATATGGATTACATGATTACATATTATTTACGCAATAGCAGTAAATAATTCATAATTTTTTGATTCTCCCAAATGTTTATTTTTTCCTCTTTTAAATTATCCTTTCTAAAATCCTACTATCATACCATTCAGCTTTGACTATATTCACAAAGAGAGACAGCAAGAGATATACATACATATACATATATATATATATATATATATATATGCCTACACATGATTAATGTATAATAATACTCTGCACAGGAGTAGACAAATATGTTAAAATACTTATTTAATATGAAAGAACTTTAACACAATATTTTAAATAAATAAGAAGTTGTCACTTGTAGCAGAAAACATCTTGGTCATGTTTGGTCATAATTCTAACCCTGAAATCAGGATTAGACATAAAATGATATCTTCTGAATCATTCAGAGATGTGATAATCAGCTGAGAATTGAACAAATAGTTGTAAAGAGGAAGATATGAAACATATCTTATAATATCTGTATATATATATATATATATATATAACTTTTGTGTGTTCCACAGAGTAGAAGTCATGGTTTGGACATGAGGGTAAGTAAATAATGACAAAATAATAATGACATTTTGGGGAAAACTATCCCATTATAAACTTTCAGTTCCAACAAAGTTTCTGCACTCTCCTCCTGTTCTACCCCTCATCGCCCTCTGCTGTCCCCTGTGCGTGACAGGACAATCCCAGGAGAGAGCCAGGGGGTCTTGGGGAGTTGTGTGGGGCGACCAGGGGATTTTGGCAACCTGTAGCTGAGCTCCCAGGCAAGGCTGGGCTGGAATAACGTGGCCTGTTTATTCAGCTGGTTCAGGGGAAAGAGGATGTGTTCAGGGCCTCATTAATCACGGGTGCTTCGGAAGAGATAAACAGCCAGGACCCAGTGGGGGTACTGACGCTCCAGGTAAGCTGGAGCAGGGGAGAGTGGGGGTCTGTCCTCACCACAGGGGGGAACGTCTGAACACTTGCTGTAGAGTTATTTGGGACAGCTTTTGCGAGCCCTGAAAATATGTCTAATAAGCTATTTAAGATATTTTAATGACAAGAAAAAATTATAATGTTTATTTATTTACCATGTATTTGCCTACATATTAAATATACACTACTGTTCAAACGTTTGGGGTTGGAATGATTTTTTTAAAAAAAAGTCTCTTCCCAGGCTGATTTTTTAAAATCAAAAATACAATAAAAACAGTAAAATTGTGAAATAATATTACAATTTTAAGTACCTGTTTTCTACTTTATTATATTTTATAATGTAATTTATTCATGTGATGGCAAAGCTGAATTTTCAGGAGTCACTGCTCCAGTTTCCAATCAGCATATATTTGAAATAGGAATACTGCTGTATCTTTTGATTAATTTAATGCAATTAATGCTAAAATTATTAATTTATTTTAAAAATAATCTTACTCTACCCAAGCTTTTTAATGGTAGCGTACATATAACCATAAATATGTCACACCATTATACACTACATATATTTATGGGAGTTATTGTAAATTCTTTTAGGCTACTGTTATCCTTTGAATATGTATTTTGTAACACTTATTTATTGCAGTTTAATGTAGTATTTATTTATAGCCTTATGTCTTAATTGTGACATCAGACAACAAACCCTTTACAAAATAAATAAATAAACCCAAAAGTATATAAGAATAAAAGTATAATAAATACATACTTATTTAAAAGCATAACAATATCATAACTTTAAAATGTACCCCATCTACTTTCAAATATTATGTTTATACAAATAAATGCAATGCAATGAAATATTGCTTCCAAAATAGGACAGAAAACTACACAACAAACTTGTACAGGTATTTAAAATTGTGTTATAAATATTAAAATGCTAAGTTACACAATACTTAATATTTTACTTTTTATACTAGTTATAGTACTATAGACAACTATTATACTAGTTGTCACCTAGCTATCTAATTATATATATATATATATATAATTATTTTAAGTTTAAATATCTTATCCTGTTAAAAATAAAAGTTAATACACTTAAAGTGCATATGGATGGCAGAGCAAACATTCAAATCTGAG
Source organism: Sinocyclocheilus grahami (assembly GCF_001515645.1). Lineage (NCBI taxonomy): Eukaryota > Metazoa > Chordata > Actinopteri > Cypriniformes > Cyprinidae > Sinocyclocheilus > Sinocyclocheilus grahami. The sequence continues at coordinate 1,056,271 of NW_015505636.1, forward strand.
GTAAACAACAGCTAGCAGACCACATCTGCACCTGTGACAACAAACAAGACAGAAAAACACAAGCACTGACAGAATAATGAATCTCTTCTTCAGAGATATTCAGTGGGAAAGGCTCATTCATCTGACAAATTTCAAGAACGAGAAGTTCAGCTCCATATATTTCACTTGTTTTATTTATTTCAGGGATTTGTTTGATCGTACCCACTTTTTCTTCAACATGTTTGGAAGTGATTGCAAAATGGCTTTCACAGAACAAACTCATTTTGAAGTCTTATTTGAATACAGGAATGTTCCACAGACGCATCAGCAAACAGGCGGAGGAAAAAATACAGAATCTGTCATCCACTGCAGATGCCCAGCCAAATGAGTGTTATTCTACACTTCCAGATGTTCTCCTGTCTTCTCTTCTCCTCATCAACAGAAAATAAAATGCTGCTGAAATCCTGACCCGTTCCAAAAATGCTGCCATTATTACCTGGCGACCTTGCGGGCTTCTCGCTCGGCCCATGTGGTTCACTCCAGGCTGGGTTTCACTCATCTTCCTGTCCATATTTCACCAAGGATGGGGGGAGAAGTGGTGAGGAAGGGGGAAAAGAACAGAGGGCAAGTGAAAGAGATGGAGAGGGAGAAAATGAAAGCAAAAGGGAGGAGATGATAAGTGTAGGTGCATGCTGGGAGAAACAGAGCACAGAAATGAAATGTTTTCAAAGTCAAATGACTGATCTACAGGCCTGACAGATGGGTTTAAATGTTTACAACCTGGTGAATGTGTTAAAGATATCGAATTTCCCTGTTTAGGTAAGATTGGTTTGAATGTTTATACAGGATTATTATGCAGTAAAGGTATACGTGGATGTATGTCTCTGTGTACATTCAGAGGTTAAAGTCTAATTGGTTTTGAAAGTTCTGGAAAGTACAAGACATCACCGGTTTTCCATGGATTGCTTCCAATCACAGGTACAAATTAGTTGAGCTATATTATGTAAGGGGTTTAGTGCAAATACTTTTTTCTCTCACATGCTTTCTTCTTATTGCACTCAAACACACAAATATACTTTCAACATTGGTGTTCAAGCAAAAGTATGTATAAATGATAACTGGATTATATTCATAGCACTTATTATTGCTCTTTTGTTGGTTTTGATTGCTTCTATTGTCCTCATTTGTAAGTCGCTTTGGATAAAAGGGTCTGCTAAATGACTAAATGTAAATGTAACGTAAAAAGATAACGTTTCATTTAAGCCTAACTGAACATGTGTCATTTAGAACAAATATTGATTGATTCCTTCTTCCAAACAATCATCGTCCCCATTCTGCACTTCCAGCTAATTGTGTCTGACCTGCGGATGTGTGACAATCAGACGGAGGGTGGAAAGTGCAGGTTCTTCGTATCTGTGGGCGGCTTTATGTGCAGTCTTGTGTGTGTATGTGCTGATCAGCCGCCTCACTCTCTTATCTTACTCTCTATTTACCTGTTATGTTGCCATGGTGACCCGGTGTTGTGTAATATTCAGTTCCTGTGAAAAACTGTTCGAGTGGGTGGAGTTTACATGATTATTCATTAGTTCCCCTAGTGTGGGCGTGTCCTTGAGACAACGAGCAAATGAATGGAACTGAAAATATTAGTGCATGCTCCTCAAATCGCTAAGTGTTTAATGGATTATTTCGAAAAGGTAATGAAGTAGGCCTATCAATGTTTAGCATTAAAGCATTAACTGCAACAGTGTCAAAACAGCATAGTTTGTGTAATAATATGATAAATCGTCTAAGCTGTTTTGCCTGATTACAGCAAAACAAACAATAATCGAATAACTTAAATGATTCTTTTATGTTGCTTTAAGGATTTAGGAAAAAGCAATATAAAGCATGGTTGCAAGATCCAGTTCGTCAAGTAAGTACAAAGCTTAAATGCAGCTAATGTCTCATACCATTCTAAGATGTTACTTTACTATCATAATACAGCAGGGCTCTTCAAATCTGGTCCTGAAGGGCCACTGCACTGCACAGTTTAGCTCCAACCCTGATCAAAACACACCTGAGCAAGCTATTAAAGGTCTTCAGGATCACTAGAAAATCACAGGTAGATAAGTTTGATCAGGGTTGGAGCTAAACTCTGCAGGGCAGTGGCCCTCCAGGATCAGATTTGAAGAGCCCTGTAATACAGTATATCATGACTAAAATGATCACCACATAAATTATTTGTAATTTTTAATATTTTTAATTTGAGCAACAAAGTCACATAATTGTATGTGTTTCTGATTACCAGGATGACACATCTAACAGTGAAGATGAGAACTGTTCCCCATGCTATGAGACTGACACAGAATCATATCATACCACAGTAGGTTGCTATTACAATATTCTAGCTATTCCTACTAATGTGGGCTATCTGTTGACTGGATTTATCTATGACTTTGACTGCAAGGAGGACACATCTGACAGTGAAGAAGAGGATTGGAACCAACTCAGCGCAACACAAAACTATACCATGGCCAATATAGTTATACAGCTTGTACAGTTTTTCACAGGAACTGAATATTACACAACACCGGCCCTCACTGCCTCTCGCCTGTCGTAAATCTGCAGAGGTGTGAGCAAAGACTATATAGAAATACAGGTGCGAGAGGGAGAGGCGCTGCTGGAGGGCGTTAAAGGTGAGAGCGCGGCGAAGAAGTTCACTTGAAAAATAACGAGAGAAGCTCCCGCCGGTAATAATGTCGTCTGAGAAACAGGAAGTACGATTATGTCAGTTCTAGCACTGACGCAGCCGGCTGCTCGCGCTGACGGACGGGTTTCTTCGTTGCCATGGAGACAGCTTTAGTGTGAGCAAACATCCGGCGCTCTTGTTCGCCACGTGAGCAGCAGAAGAAGAAGAA
>NW_015505636.1:1062058-1073160 GCF_001515645.1 Sinocyclocheilus grahami
GTGTTATAAATATTAAAATGCTAAGTTACACAATACTTAATATTTTACTTTTTATACTAGTTATAGTACTATAGACAACTATTATACTAGTTGTCACCTAGCTATCTAATTATATATATATATATATATAATTATTTTAAGTTTAAATATCTTATCCTGTTAAAAATAAAAGTTAATACACTTAAAGTGCATATGGATGGCAGAGCAAACATTCAAATCTGAGGTAAACAACAGCTAGCAGACCACATCTGCACCTGTGACAACAAACAAGACAGAAAAACACAAGCGCTGACAGAATATGATGAATCTCTCCTTCAGAGATATTCAGTGGGAAAGCCTCATTTATCTGACAAATTTCAAGAACAGGAAGTTCAGCTCCACATATTTCACTTGTTTTATTTATTTCAGGGATTTGTTTGATCGTACCCACTTTTTCTTCAACATGTTTGGAAGTGATTGCAAAATGGCTTTCACAGAACAAACTCATTTTGAAGTCTTATTTGAATACAGGAATGTTCCACAGACGCATCAGCAAACAGGCGAAGGAAAAAATATAGAATCTGTCATCTGCAGACGCTCAGCCAAACGGGTGTTATTCTACACTTCCAGATGTTCTCCTGTCTTCTCTTCTCCTCATCAACAGAAAATAAAATGCTGCTGAAATCCTGACCCGTTCCAAAAATGCTGCCATTATTACCTGGCGACCTTGCGGGCTTCTCGCTCGGCCCATGTGGTTCACTCCAGGCTGGGTTTCACTCATCTTCCTGTCCATATTTCACCAAGGATGGGGGGAGAAGTGGTGAGGAAGGGGGAAAAGAACAGAGGGCAAATGAAAGAGATGGAGAGGGAGAAAATGAAAGCAAAAGGGAGGAGATGATAAGTGTAGGTGCATGCTGGGAGAAACAGAGCACAGAAATGAAATGTTTTCAAAGTCAAATGACTGATCTACAGGCCTGACAGATGGGTTTAAATGTTTACAACCTGGTGAATGTGTTAAAGATATCGAATTTCCCTGTTTAGGTAAGATTGGTTTGAATGTTTATACAGGATTATTATGCAGTAAAGGTATACGTGGATGTATGTCTCTGTGTACATTCAGAGGTTAAAGTCTAATTGGTTTTGAAAGTTCTGGAAAGTACAAGACATCACCGGTTTTCCATGGATTGCTTCCAATCACAGGTACAAATTAGTTGAGCTATATTATGTAAGGGGTTTAGTGCAAATACTTTTTTCTCTCACATGCTTTCTTCTTATTGCACTCAAACACACAAATATACTTTCAACATTGGTGTTCAAGCAAAAGTATGTATAAATGATAACTGGATTATATTCATAGCACTTATTATTGCTCTTTTGTTGGTTTTGATTGCTTCTATTGTCCTCATTTGTAAGTCGCTTTGGATAAAAGGGTCTGCTAAATGACTAAATGTAAATGTATATATTTGGATTATGACAAGGAGTTCCATACATGGTGTGCTATGTAGTACAAGATTCTTTCCCTAATATATTGGATAAACAATTAATCCGACAATTTAAAAAAAATGAAAATCATATTAATTTTATACTAACTTTTTCTTTCAGATCTTTTATTAGGCTATCCAAAATAAGTAATTCACTTCAAATAAAAACTTTAAAATTCATTAATGATTTGAAAATGAAATGAATAAAAAATACACATCTTTCAAATTCATTTTCAATACATTTTTAGGCTATATCCTCAATATCAATTTCAAACCTGTTAGACTTGGCAATAACACATTAACAAACAAAAGCCAGGAGCTTAATGACATCATCTTCCAGAAAATGGCATAATTTCAGAGGGAAACCAGAAGCACATACAAGTATGTAGCGATAAATTACAGTATATCAATTCTGTTCAGTAGCCTATCTCAGGTAAGCTCTTAACTTTAGCTCTGTACTTTCATCCTATAATGTTCTTACACTGTCTAAATATAAGTTATCATTAATAAATTTTAAGTGATTTTGACCATAGCATATTTCGGACCGTCTGATACATTTACGTTTTATATTGAACTATTTAAATGACAACACAAGAATATTCATTTCGTGAGATATACTGCCATCTCATGTTGTCCTGCCATCTACTGGAGAATGTAAGCATATACCAGCAAAAGTACTAAAGAAGCAAATTCACTAGTTGACTTGATTAAAAAAGAAAACATATTTAGTATATATATTTATACATGCAATAGATATTTAAAATTACTGAGCCTTAAAAGAATAGCTCACCCAAAAATGAAAATTCGCCGAAAATGTAATCGCCCTCAGACAATCCAAGATAGATGAGTTTGTTTCTTCATTGGAACAGATTTGGAGAACTACAGCATTACGTCACATGCCTGCCGTCAGAATAAGAGTCCAAAAAGCTGATAAAAACCTCACAAAAATCCACAAGCTATCTACTTACATGACTCCAGTCCATCGATTAACATTTTATGAAGTGAAAAGCTGCGTGTTTGTAAGAAACCGTCGCTTCTGGCCAAAATAGTAGTCCATATAATCCATAATAACGCTTTCTGTAGTGAAATAGTTCCTTGTTGTCAACTTATTTGTTTGGAACTACTGTGGGCGATTTTCGCTTGGTGAGCAAGTCATGTAATGCTACATTTCTCCAAATCTGTTCTGATGAAGAAACAAACTTATATACATCTTGTACGGCCTGAGGATGAGGACTGTTTCAGCAAAATTTTATTTTGGGGGGAATTATTCCATTAATGCGATAATACAAGCAAACCTTAAAGCAACAATATGCCGTAAGCTAGTAAAATGAACATAGAAGCCATTTCTGATGCCTAGCAGTTTAGTACAATAAGTAATCCCCTTGAAACTGACAAATAAAAGCTGTTTTTATTTTATTTTTGTAGCATCATAAATAAAGTACATTGTATTCAGTGTTCCAGATTTGATGTAAGGCCATCAGTAATTTGCTGCTCAGATAGGACAGAGCAGGTGAATGTAGCAGGTGCTGTGTTTGATATTCAATAGCTAAATACAGCAGACATCATATGTTCACTGCTATAAATCAACTGAATCATCACCTTCTGAACATCAGAGAGATCAAAGTTGGATGGCATACACGTTGTTCCTCATTTAACCCAGGATGAATTTGGTTCTTCGCTCTACAGGGGTCACAGGAAGGTTTAGCATCTGATACCATTCTTCGAAAATGTACACAGAGAGAACTAGTCGCTGCTTTTTATGCCATGTAACGAGATTCCCAGCTAATCAGTGACTTTCCTGTGTTATCGCAGCCATCAGGACACTGGGGAGGATGTGTAACCGAGACAAGGGCTGATGTCATGGCTTGATGGATAAGGTGGAGTTGAAGGGAGGGTGATGGAGACCGTTTTGATGTTGTATACATCACTATTCGATATGCATCCCTCAATTACAATCAGATTACAGTGAAATTGCATGGGAAAGTGGATGAACTTGAATATGAATAAAAAAATGGGTGTATGTTAGTGTGTGCGTCCATCTTTCTGTGCCAGCGGTGATATCTGTAGAGTGAGGTTTCGGGAAGGTGAGAAAACATGATGGTGTGCACTCATCTAATGATCTAAATTGAAGTAGATGAGCTTCTCTCACTCACTCTGAGTGGAGGTGTCTTTTACACTGGCCCTCTGTGCAGCATGAATGGAAAAATGAGCTCATGCCTTCAAATACCACTGACTTCATTTACTGACATTAGACAGCAGTCTGAGATCAGTCACAGGCTACCTGCTTCACTCCTGGCACAGAGGGCAATGTTTATTTAATTTAGCATTACGCTTAAGTGAAGCAATAGACGGGTTTTGCTTTCTGTTAGGGAACAACAGGACTAAAGGGCCACCTTTAAGAAAAACTCTCATCCTTTTTCTCATACCAAAATGTTAATAAGAAAATGTTAAAAGAAAATGATGATGATGATGATGATGATGACTTGTTAATATTATAACTATATAATATAATTTAATGATTAGTATAATAATAATAATAATAATTATTATTATTATAAATCAGTATAATTAAAAAAAGATTTTCTAATGAGGATAAATAACCACAAAATCAACCTTTTGTTTTTGCATGATGACCTCATGCTTTTGGAACTCTTTGCAATGCAAAATGGCACAAATGTTTTTAGGAAAGTATTTTGTTTATTTATTGTATTATTATGATTATTGTTATTATTGAATTATTAATATTATAATTATATAATGTATTTAAACTGAAATTACAATCATTGATTGTGTTGGTAATACTTCTACTAATAAACACTGATCGTAATATTAGTAATAACAAATAATAATAATAATAATTAAATTAAAGGCTACTACTACCACTACTACTTCTACTCATATGTACAGTATACATTTGTTATTGCATGTGATTGAAAATTTTGCAATTCATAATGATAGTCATGTTTAAAGTACTGTGATATTTTTGTAGCTCTTTAGTGTTTTAGGAGAAAAATACAATCAAAAGAGCCTTTTCCCAGAGGCTTTTTGTCCTGTTTATCCCTACATGATCTAGAGGCTTATTATATGAATTATCAATAGAAGTTATCAAATTCCTGATAAAATGATCAGTAAAAAATGCTGGGTTAAAAACAACCCAGAGCTGGGTGAAATATAGACAAACCCAGCAGTTGGGTTAAATGTTTAACCCAATCTTCTGGGTAATTTTATTTAACTCAGCTATTGCTTAGAAAAGTACTATATTTCTTGCTTAAAATGAACCCAAATAGGTTGGAAATGAACATTTCTTAATATGTCCAAGTTCAAATAATATATATATTTTTAAATTGCTTCTTAATAAATGTTCACCTTTTGTTTATTGCTGAGGCCTCTACTACTTATGTATCTGATTTTTAATTGACACCCTATTTTGGGTTCATTTTAAGCCAGCCATATAGCCATTTTTAAACTATAGTTGTTGAGTTAAATAAAACTACCCAGAAAGTTTGGTTAAACATTTAATCCAACCACTGGGTCAAAACAACCTAGTTGCTGGGTTTGTCCATATTTCACCCAGCGCTGGGTTGTATTTAACCAAGCATTTTTTAGAGTGTAGTTGCATTAATTCTAAGTTCACTTCTCGGCTGATTAAATTCTAAAATGTAGCACTCTTTCCTGTCAAACACTGACCTGTCACTTGTTTCTGCAGTGAGTGTGAGCCATCTCTCCATGTGGACACATTTCATTACAGAGGACTGCAAGAAATATGGAGGCATTTTTAGCCTTGAATGCTTCCCATAAACAAATGCCACTGTACTAGAGCACAGGTCCCACATGCCAGACATGCAGATCCCAGCTGCCTTTCATAACCAGAGCTCAAGGCAAGCCTGCGTTTAACATAGTAAAATGTTCACACCATTCCTCACATGCATGTCCTTTGTTGTGATTGACAAGGTTTGGAGAAAGCTAATGCCAACTCCTTAAAACAAGTACACATTGGATTAGGAGACTATACACAAGTATTTTTAGGACACTTCAACAGCCTTATTTTTCATATATGAACATATGCAAAATGCTATGAGGTATAAATAATAAACCGAATGAAACCCACTGAAACACATATTTTCTCAGCTGTAAGATGGTGTCAAGTTATACATCTGTGGTCAAGCTGAATGTTATCAGGCAACACAAAACCGGATAAGCCTAAACTAAACACTTGAACCTTTTTGTTTGCACTCCCAAATGGGCTTGTGTTCATTTAGAGGAAAATCTGGAGACATTGTTTATACTGCTCTGTTTGTACGAAGGCAGACTAATTATAACTCAAAATCGAACTGACTTTACAGTAATCCCTTTGGAAAACTCAAAGAATATGGATGAAAATTGCTATTCAGTGATTACAAACAGAGCCAAAACTCCAGCGGCCCACTGTTTTGTCCACTTAACATCTTATTCACAGACCACATGTAAAGCTCAGACCATCATTTTTTCCTTAATACCTGAATCAAATTTTAACTTTGTGATTACAAAAGGCAGAATGTGAGAAATCTTCACACTAATTAACGGTTAGAAGAGCCAGTAACCTATTTGTTTGTGCTTTTTATTAGCATTAGCTGAACCAGCCAGAAAAATGTGTTCTTTTGTACTATTTGAGCTAAATAAGCACACTTCGGGGAGTCATATGGTCACCGAGTTGCTTAAAAGCAGTGGTTCTCAACCAGAGGGCCTCATCAAACTTCTAAGGGGGCTTCAAGATGACTTGAAAATGGTTTAAAATAAACCAAAACAATTAAAAAAATTAAGCCTTTTAATTCACCCCCTTCCCATTTTGAAGAACCAGGGCTCCTACTCTTTTGGAAAACCTGGATATATGAAGTAGTCTACGTTTAAAAGTGTAATTTCTAGATCAAGGAAAGTCATATTGATTTAAACATTTCCATGGGCTTTTAAAAAATGAATATAAATTTTTTTTTTAGTTATGTCATGCACATGCACATTAAATAAATATTTTATTTAACAGAAATTGCGGGTAATAATCCTTATCCAGTAAATCACAAACAGTCATTACAAAGGTCCCGAAAGGCTGTTTTCACAATAATACCATAAGACCATTTTGGGTTCCACAAAGAACCTTTCAGTGAACAGATCTCAAAATATTAATTTTTTCAGTATTCTAAATAACCCTTTTCCACAATAAAAAACATGTTGTGCAATGAAAAGGTTCCACGGATGTCAAAGGTTCTTCATAGACATCAATAAAGAGCTTATATTTTTAAGAGTGCAACTGTAAAACTCATGGGGCCTTTGGATATAGTTGTTCAAACTGTTCACACGCTTTAGAGTCAGAAAGGTGGAGAACCACTGCCTTGAGACTTTGGCAAAATAACAGACATACTGGTAATATGACATATTATAAATTGTAACATGCTGAGTTGCTTCAGCATGGCAGTTTTTAAGACTTTGATATCACTCCTACCCCCACAGTTCCTTCTGTGGCCCAGACACAAGTGGATCACTACAGCTGATGTACATGTGATTTTGTTTTGTCCTTAAATTAGCATGGAAATGGCCTGGAAAATGGGATATAAATGGAAATGTCAGCTAGTTGGCTGAACCAACAATTGAGCATGTAAACAAAAGCCACATTGTCAGAGACGCTAACAACACTCCTCTGTGTCTTCACGCTGCCCGATCCCACCAGATTTAGAACACACACACACACACACACACACACACACACACACACACACAAAAAAACGGTCTTCTCCACAGACTCCTGATGTGCTGCTGGCAGCCAGAGAAAAGCTGTCAGAGGGAATAAGAGGGACGCTCCCCGATCCCCCCACATATATAACACACACACACACACACACACACACACACACACACACACACACACACACAAAAAAACGGTCTTCTCCACAGACTCCTGATGTGCTGCTGGCAGCCAGAGAAAAGCTGTCAGAGGGAATAAGAGGGAAAGGTCATTGTGTCTGATGTATACATTCAGCTGGACTGGTGCAGCTGTGTGGGCATCAGAAAGATCTTTCTGGAGGACAGGACTATTGTGCCAGTCTGATTGATCCTCTATGGACTGAGCTTACGGAGAGACCCTGACTTTAACAGGGACAGGGCCTGTTGACAAACAAGCAGGCCTCTGTCTGAGGCAGGAGACTGAGGCTGCAGGTGCTTGGGCCATGCTTGGATCGAGCAGCGTATGCCTGCTCAGATGACAGCGGAGGCATTTCCTGCCTAGTCTGACATAGGCAGGCATCCTGGCAACGGCCAAACACTGAGTAGGAATGCATAAAAGTGCACATAAATGTCCATCAGACCTTCAAAAACGTAGACAGAGGCACACTTAAAAATACATCCACACAGTGATTCTGCTGTAGAAGGGCACAATGATACTCAAACATTGTACGGTAAAAAAAATATAATAGATCTAACATCTAAATGTACAGTTTTGGAAGTGAAAAGTAATCTTAATATAGACTGAAAAAAACATCAAATAAAATTCTGATTTTTTATGATTTTTGAAGAAATGTTACTTAGTTTTTTTCTTATCAGTTATTTACAGTATATTAGGGTCTTGTGTTACATCTCATGCAGCTAAATTATTTATTGCATTATTTAGTGTTGTGTATGGAAGCTTGTTTCTGTCACAGAATAATAAAAAATAAAAAAGGTAAGTGAGAACTTTTATCTCACACTTTTTCTTGCAATTTTGAGTTTATATCTCACAATTAAATTTTTTCTTGCAATTCTGAGAAGAAAAGTCATAATTGTGAGTTATAAACTGCAATATGTAAACTAATGTAAAATCTGAATTTAAATTGCGAGAAACGGTCTGAATTTGTGCAATAAATTCAAAATAGAAAAAAAGTCAAAATTATGACATAAAAAAGTCGCACTTGCCTTTTTTATTTTATATTTGGTGGTGAAAAGCAGGCTTTCATATTGTGTGTTACATGTTTGGTATTTATGGAAAAAAATATCTTTGCTTCGGCTTTCTCTTTACCGCATGTGTTTTTAAGCATTTTTTTAAAACTATGAATTTAAGTTCAATCTGTGAAACTTAAAATGTTTCTGCTTTTTTTAAGGTAAATGTCTGTTATCCAGCTTTTTTGTAAATTTCACAGATTTTAAATTTTTTTACCTGTGTACAAATACAAATACAAATCCTCGCCTGCGTCTCATTTTGTTGTACCCCACAGTGTTGAGAAATCCGCTGTGGCTAGAAATAAATAATTTAATTTGAGCTGGTGCAGAGCAGTAGGCAAAGACAGTGTGACACAATGACCCGGTGCCAGAGAGTGTAAATCTGGCACGGCGTCTGCCATCACACCACATTATGATTTACAACAGACAGCAGAGCAACAGACAGCCTGATCCACTCCTTTTCTCCTCAATGCTAGCATTCATATCTGCTATTTTCATGGATGAGGTGCTTCTAAATTTTTACAGCCACAATAAACAAATGTTTCAAGCATCTGCAATGTCTATAAACCCAAATGTTGCCAAGGTGAACACAGCTTTTACAGCCTCAATAATTGTTTCAAACATCCACAATGATGTGTGCAATCCCAAATAGAAATATAGACATGCAGGGTTTAAAATCAACTAAAACGGCTTGAAGGAAATCAGAGGACGCGCACACAGGCGCCATGGTTTCTGCTGTACAGGATACAAAGCAGCCCGGCTCCAAATTTGGCAACGTGGCATAAAAAGGATGTCAGATAAGTCAGCGGCCAGCACGTCTGTAGGGATTATTTTTAGTCGTACTATTTAGTAGAGGATCGAATAAAAAGTTTGTCCCCCACCCTTGCAACTACGCCCCGTTCCCGAGTTTCACACGGTGCTGTTTGCACTGGGAATCTTCTTCCAGTTGACATGGCCCAGCCCGGCGAGCTGCCCTTCCTCGCACCCTCGGTGCACTGTAAACATCCCAGGGTCAGCACCTTACCAAGCGCCTGCCTATGCACACACTTAACTTCCTGTTCTGCTTCAAGCCCCACTGGACACCAATAGCCATATTATTGTCTATGATCTGGAAAGTAGGATTTTGTCTCATACAGTGTATCATGCATGCTTAAATATGTATGTAGTACATACACAAATTGTGAATATTTTATAAACTGTAAAATATGAGACGGTGGTAAAGAGAAAAGATAAATATTTGGCAGAAACAATGTGAGCATACGTTTCATGGTTTGAACACATGGCTCAGCCCTGGCAAGGGAGATAATGGAAAACCCAACAGGGGGTCAAAGTACAGACTGACTCAGTGTTATTCGTGTTAATACATGTTATTGTAATTATTTAATGCCTAATGTAATTTTTTTATATTTTATTTACTTATTTTTATATTTCATATTTTTAACCTCTTAAAATATCTTAAAATAAAATAATAATACATAAGAAACAATAGTAATAACAATAATAATAATAATTCAGTCATTCTTGAGAAGTGGGACAAAAAATAAGACCTTGTACTCAGACAAATGAAACTACATTTATGTATCTTATATGTACTAAGCTACTGAGCTATGCTTTGATACAACCTCCCAACTGTTCTCTTTTTTAACAAAATGTGCTTTTTTACCTTGAACTGTGTAATATAATTTCAACTTTATCTTTAACAGCATTCAAGATGTTATTACCATTTCAAAACACATTCTCGTGTTAGCAGACAGATTACACTTTCACATGTGACCAACAATTCCACAACAAATATAAAATATCATAATGAAATATTATCAAAATATTCAACTGACGGAGGTGACAGAACTGACAGAGTTGACACGAAAACCTGAATTTGTAGTCGTTTTAACTATCAAAAACATTGAATCAGTCAATTACTGTATTAAAACAAGCACAACAAACAGTGAGTATGTTATTGTTTATAAAGCTTTTATTCAAGAGGCACATTTAAGTATTTTGATATATCACTGGAACACAAAATCTGAATTATTATTATACAAAATCAAAATAAAATAATGAAAATTTCTTAATGGGATTATATTTTCAGCTCCAACAAGAGCATAATGAAAATCCCGACAAGGCTATTCATGTGCATGCTTTATATTTGAAGAATATCATTCCGAAGCAGTGTTTTGACTAGTACTAGACTTAAGTTACAAGTTACCTTTGGGAAATCTCTTTTTAATCAAAGGCATACATATATGAGTAAACATTGCCCTGACAAGGAGCTGAGAAAGAATGGAGGGCTTGTTCTTCGATGGGGTGGAGTGTTTTTGTGTATGTGCTGGGGAACAACAGTCCTTGGCTCCTTATATTTCTCATTCATTTCTCACATCACATGGATGACTGGCACTAACTGAAAACACACACAGTCTAGGTTCTGTGACCAGCAGTTCAGGTTCAGAGAGCTGCCTTACACACAGCAAGAAAAAGACAAAGGCAGCTATAAGTGGTAGGCTACATCAGTCATAAACCATATTTTTGCCAGTTAATTTAATGAGAAAAAACTCTTACTTGTGTTAGACATACAATACTGATAGTCTATATAAAATTAGGCTATTTTAAAATATTAAAAAAAATGTTTTCTGAAATTAAAACCGGCAGTGTCCTTAACTTAATAAATACCTTAAGCACACACACACACACACACACACAAAGTAG
>NW_015505636.1:1073170-1077892 GCF_001515645.1 Sinocyclocheilus grahami
ACTAGACTTAAGTTACAAGTTACCTTTGGGAAATCTCTTTTTAATTAAAGGCATACATATATGAGTAAACATTGCCCTGACAAGGAGCTGAGAAAGAATGGAGGGCTTGTTCTTCGATGGGGTGGAGTGTTTTTGTGTGTGTGCTGGGGAACAACAGTCCTTGGCTCCTTATATTTCTCATTCATTTCTCACATCACATGGATGACTGGCACTAACTGAAAACACACACAGTCTAGGTTCTGTGACCAGCAGTTCAGGTTCAGAGAGCTGCCTTACACACAGCAAGAAAAAGACAAAGGCAGCTATAAGTGGTAGGCTACATCAGTCATAAACCACATTTTTGCCAGTTAATTTAATGAGAAAAAACTCTTACTTGTGTTAGACATACAATACTGATAGTCTATATAAAATTAGGCTATTTTAAAATATTAATAAAATGTTTTCTGAAATTAAAACCGGCAGTGTCCTTAACTAAATAAATACCTTAAGCACACACACACACACACACACACACAAAGTAGCTACCAGCCTATTTACTAGTAAAGCCATAAAAAGTTTAACGTTCGGTCTAGTAGTTTGTTTGATTACAGTGACGGCTAATACCATGTTTATACAGTTTTGTATTAAAAATACTAGCCTAACTTTTGATATTGTGTTTCGCATGGTACGTTTTTGTGAAGGGGCACATACACTCTGCTGCTGTTCCAAAATGTCCGCGCACAGCGCATGAAACGGCCAAACATTAATAGAGTAGGCTACTGTAAGTAACTCGTTGTTTACGCGCAGTTTGATGCAATAGAGAACGTCATTGTTTTTGCACAGGTTATTCTAGTTTATAATGGAAAGTATGTGTCGCTGTTTGTGCATTTCGCTGCCAGTGTACACTAGTTTATACACTACTGAGATTGCAACCGTCCACTGCTGTTCCGAGCCCAGCAGCTACCACGTGATGTTTTCGCAAGCTGTATCTGTTGTTAATAGAGCAAACGCTGAAAACAACCATAAAACACTCTTGCTGGGGCAAGTTTTTATGAATGGCATTTTTCCTTCCTCGACTTTCCCCTTTTTTTGTGAATGAAAAACAACTGGAAACGTACTAGGGAAAGCCCTTGGGATTCTCAAGCCGCGATTGGCTAAAAGAACGTAAGCTCCGCCTTCTGTTGTTAAACCTTGAATCTGATTGGCTGGAATGCGCAGAGAGGTTTCATTCATAAGGAAGGACAAAGAGAAGAAATTTGAGCGCTTGAAAGAGAAAATCCACCAATCAAAATCCTTCCGACAAAGCGAACATCCGACAGCAAGAAAAGCAAGTTAAAGTCAGCAGTATGATTTAAGGAAATCTGTTGTTTTTTTCTTCTGGCCACACATCTACTGTATAGGATGCCAAACATACACATTTCCAACTGAAATTTTGGATACAAAATAAAATAAATAAATAAAAAAAACGTAAGTTTTATTGCTGCCTGAAATATAAATATAAATATATGGCTATAAAATTTACAATCGGCAGTGATCCTGCAGGGAAAATAGAGTTAGAAATGACAAATTATTATAATAAGCTACATTTATTAAAACAAATACGTTTTTACACTGTAGGCTGTATCATCACTGAAACCTAAACAATATAAAACAATACACTTTTAATTTCGATCACTTTAGGCCAGTGATGAAGAATATAACTCCTTCACTATACTAGCATAATCTGATAGCGGACGTGGCATATACACAAGTTAGTTGTCAGATTCTACGTATAGAATGTCTTCATCCCACAAAATCCTTTGCAAACTCTTTAGACAATAGAGTCGTGCCTCAAATGAAGCAAAGAACAGGTCTCGAGCTGTCCAGTCTGTGATTTAGCGGAGACCAGAGTGTGTGTTTATACGTACGCTGGTGGAGTTTTTGTGAATGAAGCTCATTACGTATGCAGCCTTCTCGCGCTCCATTCACAAACTGCTGCTGCTGCTGCCTCTGTCCGTCTTCCTTCCCCTCTCAGTCTGCGTGGATCTCATTAAAACACAGCCTAAATGACCACAAACGGTTAAGGCATGGATTATAAAATGGATGAATATCTGGACCAGCAAGTGCCTTATACTTTAGCTAATGTGAGTATGGCTTTATTCACTTCAAAGCTTAGTTGGGCTTCATGCGGGGATGTTGTGCTGTTTCTCTGTCGTCGTTGCATGTGATTTGTTTTAAGCAAGCGCTGCTGCGTTGAAAACTCTTTTCAGTTTGGGCTGAAACCAATTAAAACTGTCGCAAAGTTCTCCATGTTGCGCTCGAAAGGTAAAGTTGAATCCTTTCAGCAAACGCTTTTCTCAAATCTGAATTCTTACAAAATTCAGATTTTGTAAGAATTCAAAACTTCCCTTTTCAGGATGCTTGAATTGTCAGTATTTGCTATTGTAAGGGGCAATGCAGTGAATTCAGTTTTAATGTTGAATGGGCATAATCTCACACTATATATGGCAAAAAGTATTTAGTCTTGACAGTATCCTGTATTTTTTTTACCTTGTCATAGTGCATTGTAACAATTATCACTTTTAATATTTCTTTTAATATTGTTTAGGTTATTTATAGTGATTTTTATGATAAATATCTATCCTTGTGGTTCTGAAGTTATACTCTAATTCTTTGAGTATGTATTTTTTACTTACATAATGTAGTTTCTGTTTTGTAGAGGTCGCAAGGAAATGGGCCCCTAAATAGACTGTTGATGGCGACAAAAAGGAAATACATGGACACCGAATTACCCCCTCAGGAATCCGAAGGTAAAGTAGCAAGCAAGTTTAAAAATGTCATATTGTTTTATATTCACTGTATATTGTCAGGTCGGTATCTTTGAAAAGGCAGGTTTTAAAAGCTATTTACCAAAATCTGACTGTATGTCAGAACAATTTTTCTAGTAAACAGATGAACAAAAAAGGAAATAAATCTTTGAAGCTCGTATGGAAGAATAGATCAGTGTGATAATGATTTACGTTCCTTTTCAGATCTCTTTCAGGATTTACGCCAACTTCAGGAGACATGGCTCACCGAAGGTATGCGCCTTTTCTGAGCATGTATTGTGTGTCTATATTGCAATAAATATGTCCCTCTAGTGGCAGTGAGCAAGGAAATGTCAGAGGAGGACATGCTATAGCAAGTTCACGCTGCTTGGTGAGATTTACAAAACAAAACAATAAAAAGATTTAGACTGAGGTGGCTTTTTTGCTGCTTAAGGCAAGACAGCTGTTAGAAATAATTCATGTTTTCATTTTAGAAATTTAATAGGTGGGATAGTCCAATACAGTATTTCAGGCCTGAATTTAAGATGATTATTTTACTGTACATCAGGGCAATCATTGTGTCAACGTATATGTGTTGCTTTTGAACAAAAATGCCTTTATTGCACAACGCTGCTGGTTACATTTTATTTGGAAAGTCCTGACAAAGGCTCTTAAAGCCTGTACATCAAGGCAAAGCAAACAAACAGCATCAAAGCTGGACAGTCAGGAGGCAAATAGTTGAAATGAACCCTGCCAGAAACAATTTACTGTGTACATGTCAGAGTGTGGAGAACACAAAGGCTGCTCTCAATGAGACCGGGTGGCTGGAACCCCGCTGTTTTGAATGAATTATACATCTGTCCCATTGCAAACCCTTATGTGTATTTTAAGCTAAAAAAGCTACGGTGATATAAATGCGATTTTAAAAATGAAATGATAAACAGTGATTTTGTCCAAGTTTAGCTTATATTAGAAAGAATGTTAATGCATAATTTTATCTTATGCTTTATCAGAAATTAAATCAGTCTGGTTGTAAATGCATGCTGTTAAGATGACATATTGCAAATGTATGATACTTGCATTATCTTCAGATAACACCTAAGAGTCTTAAATTCAATTAATAAATTAGGGAAGTAACACAATAATATTATAAACATAACTTAAAGGATTTTTTTATTTAAATATTAAAGACATTTAAAGGAATCCCTCAATGTTGTTAATGGGATATTTTAAGGATTTCAATGTGCATGGTCAAAACAAGAGTTCTCAATAAATTGCATCATCCTCAAAGCAGAACTATCAGCTATTATTATGCAGCGTCAAACTGTGAACTTCACACATCAGTCAGGAGACAGGGAAGGCAATGTCCATAAACCAGAAACAATAGAGAACCATCCCTGACTCCACGACAAGTACACAGGTGGAGTAGTGCAGACACTTTAGCTATGAAGTTTGAACAGTGATTTTATTGTTTTGAGAGAACAAATAAAGCAAGAAATAACTTTATTGCTCACACACACTTGCTCTTTAAAACCAGCCTCAGTTTTCCAGGCCGTGAACTTTTCGGAGGCAATGGCTTATAATCAGGTGGTTATGATGATGAGTAATTCACCATATTGTTAAAACAGACACTGCTGCAGAGATTTTTCACTTTAAAGGCTAAGATAAAACATAGAAGGAGGCCAAAAGTTGTTAATAGAAAAACTTGTCCAGTCATGTGAGTATTCTTTACATTTCAAGACAGACCTCCTGGCTCCTCCCAGGATCTGCCGAACTAAAAAAAAAATCATTCAGGTTCCTTCAAAGAAAAAGGAAACATGTCTCCATGCTTGTACAGACAAACTTTGGTCTTGTGCTGACTTGCATTTCAAAGCCCTTGACAAGATGTTCCTGGAAGCTCACTGACTTGAACACGCACACACACACACACACACACACACACACACACACACACACA
>NW_015505636.1:1078105-1112507 GCF_001515645.1 Sinocyclocheilus grahami
CCCACACGCACACACACACACACACACACACACACACACACACACACACACACACACACACACACACACACACACAGAGACAGAGACAGACAGACAGACAGACAGACAGACACACGGTCTGATGTGACTATATACACACACACACACACTCACATGCTAACTCGACTGAGAGAGATCGAGTTGGCTTCAATCAGCCCTGGAATCTCTAAAAAGCTTGAGGGACTCACATTAAACTGATATATTTTTTTTTATCCGTCTAAAAATCGCATACGCTCCTTTTCAAAAAAGTTGAAACAAGTCTGAATGATTTATTTATCTGGTGGGCCAAATATTGGCTTCAGCTTTGACTCATAAAAACAGCCTTACTAATCCTCCTCGGGGCAGAAAAGAAAAAACTTAAATGACTTTAATATAATTACAGTATAGCAACAGGATAAGAGCAGGATCTATGAAATTAATGTAATTTCTTTGAACATGCTCAAAGGGGCATCAGTACGGTTTCCGTCACACAGGAAGTGCCAGATTATTGTTAAAGAGATGGATTTAATTCTCCCAATGTTCTGGTTTCTGTGTTTATGGACTACTGGCTAAAAAAGGAGAGAGAATATGCCCAAGAAAAAAAGAAGTATGTTACCAGTGTCACTGTCATACACCAGCCTGCATGACTAAGAGCTATTGCATGTCAGGAATAAAAAAGAACAGTGGATAAAGGGGAAGAACCCAAGTTTCTTTTGCTTGTGCCTTTTATTGAGCCATAACAAATCTAAAGTTTTTAGTTTTAATCCATTATAATTATAATTATTATTATTTTAGCTAAAGGACACCACTTTACATAACATTTGCATTAAATCCAGGCTTTAAGGGCCAATGAGATGTTGGTGTGGAATAAATCTGAGATCTTACTTAGTCCAGAAAATAAGAATTAGAAGAAGAAAAGGCAATATAACTATGGCAGGAAATTCAAAGTCGCTGTCATAAATTTGAATATCTTAGCTGCTTTATTCAAGGACAACTCAATGTGGCTACTTTTATTTATTATTTTATTCATCAGCATAATAACAATGACTTATCAAGGCTTTTTGTCCAACTGTATTGAGTGGCAGTCCTTGGAATCATATTCCATTATTGAACCAGTCTGCAAATGTACAAATCCACAAAAAGTAAAGTCAGCAAATCCACATATTATTATTAATACCCTTTATGGGACATTATTGATTGTTACTGTACATTATTATGCAATCAGTATGTAAGACATATCCATTGCTAGTGTTTGTGTAGATTTCACCCAGCATGACCTTTAAAGAAAAACAGTCTCAACAGAATCTATCCACATTTAATTTGGCCATAAACACCTAAGAAATGACTGTACGTAATGTCAGAAACATTTATCTTACAATCGTACGCATGCCAATAGTTCGATATAAAAAGAAGAAGATCAAAGCTATCTTTTCTTTGTCTGAGGCTCATTAAACTGCACTCTTCTTCTACTTTCCCTTAGTTATTTTCTCTATTCTTTCTCTTGCTCCCTTTCTCTTCTCAAACACTTATTGCATGACCTTAAAAGCCAGTCTTCAAAGACTTCAAAGCAGGTGATGAATTCCAGAACACTTCCCCAAGCAGAGCTGACCAACATTGTCTGAGAATGTCCTCCAGTTTTTTTTTTCTATGTGCGCAGGAAGAGACATTTAGTATTAATGCTACGCTGCTACATTTGCTCTCTTCTGAATCATTTCTTATTCTGTTGAAACATGCTTACGATGGATAAGCGAGGTAATTGGCTACATCAGCTCGAAAGACTGTAAATCCATCAGCAGGATCCAGCTAGAGTGTTTGTGATGGGTAGGGGGAGGACATCACTTCTTGTGGACTGACATTGATCACCCCTTATTATGTTTAAATAAGGCCTGTATATGATACAGATGTGTGGAGGTGTCGGATGTGCATGTCCTCCCCTCAGATTTTGAGTGAATTTTCTGTGCAACATTTTTATAGTTTATAATTAGGTTGCAGGATTTACGTAACGATGTGGCAGAAATCACCTATTTACATCCAAATTTGGTCACTCCAATATGCCCTTGAACATGTCAGATCCAGCACTGGTGCTCTTTCAAAAAATATATAAATAAATAAATAAATACATAATCAATCAATTAAAATAAGTAATAAAAATAAAGAATAAAAAATAAATCTGTAATATTAATATGAGTAAAGCTGACACAAAGTCAAAGATACAAGCAAAAAATAAGCAAAATTACAAAAAGGAGAGAGCAAATTTTGATTCAAGAGTAATAATAGCCCATCTACTGTTCATCTGATGGAATTCAGCAGTAATCAAGATCTCTGCACACACACACTCAGTAGTGATATTGATCTGCTGCTCACGGAAAAGTGCTGGCACATGGAAAAGTGGAGGTGAAGGTCACTGGCTGTCCAGAGGCAGTAACTCAGGTTTCACTGGGATGATGAAGAGAGACACAGGCTAAGCTAATGGACAGCCCATCCCTTCATCAAATCACAGTGTCCATTTAGACTGTGTGCTCAAGAAAAATGACTTGGTTTGAAAACATATTTTGATGCTGATTTCTGAGTCAGCAGGGGCAGAAAGAAGGAAACGCAGGACAACATAAATCCAAAAATGTATTTTAACCCTCATGGTGTTTTGAGGTCAGAGAGAGACTCCATAAATAAATACTAATAAATAAAGTATCAGGTTATATTTACTATTTAAGGGACTCCAGACAAATGTAAATGTCCTTTAATGTTTTTCTTTATTTCAGACATATTTGCTATACTATACTAAATTATAGTTATATATAAATTAATTATATTGTAAAAAAAATTTTACTTTTCGATTTTTGTTTTAATTAGTTAAAATTTTCTGCAAAGTGACTCCAAACAGAAACAGTGCTTCTAGAATCTAGTCATATTTCTGAAAATGGCTTTTCTGCTTTGTGATAAAATGTTAATAATATCTGCCTGGTTAGAGGAACTTCATAAAAGAATAATTTGTTTACTCATAGTTTTCATACATGCGTCATATATGTGAATATGAAGAGTTCAGATGCAAAAGCCTCTAAGTGCCGTCTGAAATTTTCTTCTAAAATTCTAATTTTTATCAGGCTCCTATATTTAGGTTCAGTAATTTTACTTTAATGGCAATGTATAGGTTCTTTTCTATGCTATTAAAGTGAAAAAAACTGAACATAAATATATGAGCCTGATAAAAATGCTCATTTTAGATGAAAATTTCTGTGTGCTCAAGAAAAATGACTTGGTTTGAAAACATATTTTGATGCTGATTTCTGAGTCAGCAGGGGCAGAAAGAAGGAAACGCAGGACAACATAAATCCAAAAATGTATTTTAACCCTCATGGTGTTTTGAGGTCAGAGAGAGACTCCATAAATAAATACTAATAAATAAAGTATCAGGTTATATTTACTATTTAAGGGACTCCAGACAAATGTAAATGTCCTTTAATGTTTTTCTTTATTTCAGACATATTTGCTATACTATACTAAATTATAGTTATATATAAATTAATTATATTGTAAAAAAAATTTTACTTTTCGATTTTTGTTTTAATTAGTTAAAATTTTCTGCAAAGTGACTCCAAACAGAAACAGTGCTTCTAGAATCTAGTCATATTTCTGAAAATGGCTTTTCTGCTTTGTGATAAAATGTTAATAATATCTGCCTGGTTAGAGGAACTTCATAAAAGAATAATTTGTTTACTCATAGTTTTCATACATGCGTCATATATGTGAATATGAAGAGTTCAGATGCAAAAGCCTCTAAGTGCCGTCTGAAATTTTCTTCTAAAATTCTAATTTTTATCAGGCTCCTATATTTAGGTTCAGTAATTTTACTTTAATGGCAATGTATAGGTTCTTTTCTATGCTATTAAAGTGAAAAAAACTGAACATAAATATATGAGCCTGATAAAAATGCTCATTTTAGATGAAAATTTCAGACGGCACTTAGAGGCTTTTGCATCTGAACTCTTCATATATTAGTACGTGTTTTTAGAATGCTTATTTTATCATTTTGGTGGTCTCTGCAGCTCAAGTTCCTGACAGCGATGAGCAGTTTGTTCCTGACTTCCACTCTGAGAACTGTAAGTACATCATTCTGATTTTGATTTACATCTTATGCATGAACATTAATGAACATGAAACCTGAGAGGGTGAGAAAGATGACAAAAACAAAAAGATAAAGAAGAGGAAGTAGGTTTGTCCGCCAATTATTTGTCCAAAAAGTGACTGATTGACAAACCGCTGGAGGCTGAGGCGTGGAGATTTTCAGGCAAACAGTCCTGTTCTCAGGCTGTGCGTAACAGAAATGCACGATACATGACCTACTACACTTACACTGAAGTATTTGGATGTTAATACTAAAGAGCACCTTCCATTTGCATTTGCCTGAAATACTTTTTTTTGCAAAGCAGCTAAGGAAGCCTGTAAAAGATCTTTCAGCAGTCAAGCACAAAGATTTCCTTTTTGTGTCTGACAGAGGTGTAAATGGGAAAGCAAATTCCTGTACCACACAACGCAAAGGCCGCCTTTTCACCTGCTTTCCTTGTTTTGTTGTGTCTCCTGTCAATGGCGTGCCGGGCTTTGTGGCGCGCGCTCTGTAAACAGTTCCTCTTGAACCTTTTGTTACAGCCATTCACAACATATTGGGTTGGGCCTTTACCACATTGGCGAGTCTGTTATGGTGACAATTTTTTCAAGGGTTGCAAAGTTCACGGAATGAGTCATAGATCTTGTTTTTTTCAGTAACACGAACCAGGCCGTGGCTTGCTAAAAGATGGAGTGTAGTAAACTCCAGTGTGCAAACAGCGCTATTCTAGATCTGACCTCTAGTGACAGATGCTCCCCATAACATATTGTTCTTGTCTGTTGTGCAACAATGAGGGGGAGGAAGTGGAGATGAACTCTGGGGCAGGAAAGGGTCATGTCTACTTAACCCCATCAGGACATAACCAATCACCAGTGCTCTTTGCAATTGACAGCCTTTCCTAATACTCACAGAGGAGATGGGAGTTCAGGCTGACAGGCCTGTCACATTAGTTAAGTGGAGCAAAGCTTTGACTGACAGCAACACCCGCCCTTTCATTTAGACATAATGGAGTAATAACTCACAAATTGAGGTCGTCATTGAGAAAAAGCCTCGAGTTGACAGGGCGGCTATAAACATAAACATATTCTCCCATGTTTGTGGTCCTTATGGTGTGGGTCAGTTTATGCCACCAGCTAAGATCCAAACACAGCCTCCTCTCTATTGGTTCAAACTCACTAAGATTATCATGACATTCAGGTGAGTCAGATGTTTTGCTAAATTGTGCCAGCATGTTACGTTTCATAACTGTCTCTTGGCCTTTTGTCTGTAAACACATGAGGGAAAAAAAGATACATGGAGTCAAGTGTTTGGTTGTTGTGTCAGTCAAGTTGTTTCCCGTCTGGGCACGACCGTGAGTCTAAGACTCCAGGATGGAGCGGAATGCCAGATTAAAGAAATGGGGGAGGTGCTGGACATGCTGTTGTGCAACACCTGCACATCTGGCAAATCTATCCCCATCCCTCTAGTTTTTCCACATTGAGAGTCTCCATTTGGCGTAATTCTGTGACCTGTTTGTCATTATTAGCGATGGAACTCAGCAATTTGGTCTCCTTGGTATATAAACTGTCATTCAGAACTTGGGATATAAATGTGAAGATGACTAGTTTGGCTAGTTAGGGAATCATTAACATGATGTAAAATGACTCCTCTAGACTTTAAACTAGACAGTGCTGTAGAAAATGAGTAGCCAAAGGTAATGAATCAGAACAAGAGATCACAAAGCAAACACAAAACTTCCCATAAATTGTAAGAAATTAAAACTGTACATTTATTATTGGTTAAACAGTAATTGTGAACATCAAAAATGAAACGCTTTTGTTTTTTAAAAATCTCTTTACAGTATGGATTAGTACAAGGAGATTTAGTCTTGTTTGTAATGGCACTCAAAGAACAGGATTGTTTCTCCCATTCATGAAAATGCCCAAGAGCAGAACTGACTCCACCCTCATGGTTCCTTTTTCTGAATGGAGGTTTTAACCCCACCCCCATCCTGTTTCCCCTCCAACTGTACTAAAATGTGATAATTTAGGCTGCCTTTTCTCTCCTGTTCTCTCTGTCTCAATGCTGAGTGTTCCAAGATGTGAGTTAATCCTGCAAATGCTGTGTTGTGAGAGCCATTGTTTGGTTTTGTACCTTGTTGTAATTATATAGGAAGTTGTGGCTATAAATCCAGTTCCAGAAAAGAGAAGTCTACAGGAAATAAAAAGAGCAGGCGAGATAAAAACACAAGAGATGTGCAAAGGGATTTTGGAATTTACTGTCTCAAGTCTGTTTGCACTTCCGTTAGCTCTCTCGACGCGTCTGATATATAATTGGATCGTGCTGTTGTGTTCATCCCCTCGCCCCTCCTCAAACAAAATATGCAGATCTACAGCTCTCAACTTTCCAAAATACAGCTGCTATGCAACAAAGTCTGCAAAAACATCCTCAAGAGTGCCAAAAATGTACAGAGACCAGTCATTCTACCCCGTAGAGGGGGCCAGGCTTTCCTCTTTCACTAACTTTTTGCAGTGGAACGAGCCACACGCGTACACACACACCGACACACGCGCACATTTAAGCCCCACATTTTTTATGAATGGGCTGGTTGTGAGGGACTGGCTGAGGCAGCACATTAAGAGAAAACGGAATCTCCATTCATGATTTGGACTGACTGAGAGCTGCGCTCAACACAGCCTTTACAGAGATGTTTTACTCTACCTCTTCACCATTTTTTTTCTTCAACCTCTTTCTCTTTTTTTGCTGTTTTGCTCTTTCTTTATCTCGCGTTCTTGCTTTTTCTTTCACTTTTTTGCTCTCTTTCTTTTTCTTTTTCTTTCTCTTTTGTTTTTAACTTTTTCATCTTCTCTTTCAGTTCTTAGCTCTCTTTTGCTTGCTCTTTCGTTCTAGCAAATTACAATATACAAGTATTGTATAATGAACTATTTCAATTAAGTTTTTTTTTACAACATTTATCTCAGTTCATGTTAATTTTTAAATATATAGAACTGTTCAAAAGTTTGGAGTCAGTAAGATTTAAAAAAAATATTTTACTTTTATTCAGCAAGGATGCATTAAATTGATAAAAAGTTCACTGTAAAGACATCTTTTTTTTTTTTTTACAAAAGATTTCTATTTTTTAAATGAATATTGTGCTTTTGGACTATCTATTCATAAAGAATCATAAAAAAAACATACCACAGTTTCCAAAAAAAGCACTAAGCAGCACAACTGTTTTAACTGTGATAATAATAAGAATGTTTTTTATAAGATTAATACATTCTATAAAAGTATTATTTATTTATTTTTAGTTCATAACTATTGTGGTAAATAATGTTAACATATACAGTCTTGATGGAAAGTTTTACCTTGGTTTCTTCTGAAAGTTTGAAGTCTAAACCTTTATAAAGGAGGAACATTTGTCGAAACCGGCAGTTGCAAAGGTTTAGGATGTTTAGGTGGATACATACCGAACTGTAAGTGCCAGTAAACAGCAGCTCAGACTCTTATGTAAAACATGAATTTGGAAACTTGTGCTCTGGTATGCTGTTGGAAGAAGTTAGAACATCCTCTTTAGAGGCTGAGGTATGGCCGCTGATGCATTGAATGGACAGCAGTGTGTATTTTACTGCATCGGTGAGGACAGAAGCAGTGGGGCAAACACTCTAAACCTACCCAGGAAATTGCCTTTTCTCCCTCCTCTCAAAGAGGGACCCTTTTCCTCCCTTCTCCTGCTGATAGAAAAGAAACTGAGGTGGGGGCTAATGATAACATAGAACATATGTAACATAACATACACATGTCTACACACATCAAAGACTTCCAGCGCACTGCAATAGACAGTGTTTGGAGACACAGAGTCTCTTCCAGCTAAATAGTGCAAGTCATCGCAGGTCTAAATCACTTAGCTCAGTCCATTGTTTCAGCATAATCTCACGTCAGTTCTGCTAAAATGCAACGGGCCACGTCTCGTATTGAAAAAGCAATGATGGATCTATTGATCCAGGGTGATCTCAGGAGTAGATCAGGCAGCATATGAAAAAAGCTTGAGTGTTTCTCTATCTCTCTCTGTATAATTAAGATATCAGCCCAGATGGGGTAGAAATGTATTTCTTACCGGCTTGACAGAAATTCAATGAGCAGGTGTTATCTCCCATCTCTCTCTGCATTCTCTACAGTAGAGTTCATTATATAATTTCTGCAATGAGCAGAGAAATCAATATATGCATTAAACATTAAGAGTGGACTGCGATATATTGAGGGCTGACGGATGTGAGGTTGAGAGTTTGATTACTCTTTCCACATGAACACTCGCATAAAACACTATCATGTTGCGATGGATGACATCATTGTATTGCGTTTACAAATGATGGTCATCCACCTTTCGCATTTTCACTTTCGTATAGTTTTCCCAAAGTTAAACTTTTGGTAATGGTAAAATAGTTTGAATAAATTATAAATTAATAGAAATGATTCATTTTTAAAAGACGGATGGTGCATTTCTTTTATTGACAAAGAGCGTCATGCGGTTGCATCAGAAAAAATAATCCACTCATAAATGGGAACTGATACCGTGTGGTTAACAGAAACTGGTCATATGTCATTCAGACCTAGTCCCAACACCCAAACCTACACCCAATTACAACATGACATTTAGTACACAAAAACACTAAACACATTAAGCATCCAAATGTGTTTTCAAACAAAAGACATGTTGAGAGCGCAAAATTTAGCTTAGATACACGAGACTCTGTCTGATCATCTCTACTTATCTTGTTATTCAAGTTTGCCAACAATTTTTTAGCTACCAATAGCTGTCTGAAACTCAAAGGGGAAGTCACTGACACTCAGAAGTGACAGTCAAACCCAATTGAGCAGAGAACCATTTTTATGGAAAACCCCTGGCCATTCACCATCTGCGAGAGGCCAGAACTTCCTTTTTTGTTTGCGTTCTCTCGCTTGCTCTCTCTTTCATTCTGATCGTGTTGACATGGACACCACATGTCCGCCATGTGTTGCTGAACTGTGCTGAGATGACAACATTGTTTCAGCAAAACCTCTGGCTGAAAGAACAGTCTTTTCTATCATCCACATCCCTCCCTGGACTTTCCACTGATCATTTCAATGATGATGGATTTACAAAAGCTCCTCAAATCAGGAAAGAAAACCTTCTTAGCTCCTTTTCTACTTAAACAAAAAATCCACAAAAAGCCATGAAAGAAACAGCTCAAAAACAACTATCTTTGTAATGCTCACCAAGCCATTATACCAAATGTTTGGGATCAGTAATACTTTCATTCAGCAAGGGCACATTAAACTTAAATTTAAGTTTCAATAGTTTCAGTAAAAAGACATTTATAATGTTACAAAGGTTTTCCATTTCAAATAAATGCTGTTCTTTTAAACTTTCTGTTCATCAAAAATCCTGAAAAAGGTCACACTTTCCACAAGGATATTAAGCAGCACAACTGTTAGTTAAAAATGTTACTTGATTTTAAGTAAGCATATTAAAATGATTTCTAATGGGTCATGTGAAACAAGTCTAGAGTAATACTGCACTTTTGCCATCACATGAATGGATTACATTTTAAAATTGATTAAAATAAAAAGTACATTTAATTGTAAAAATATTTCACAGTATTATTGTTTTTCCGTATTTTCCAATCAAATCAATGCAGCCATGGTGAGCATTTAAGAAAAACATTTTTAAAAATCTGTATGATTAATTTCAGTGTTTTGATTTTAATTACACAAAATAGTATAAAATATTAAACTATTTTGTACGATTTGTCTACACCCCAGTGACGGGTAGATTTAGGGGCGGGGTTGGTTAGGTGTAGGTCATTCATACAAATTCATCCAAATTGTGCAACTCGTAAAATGCGTATGATTTAGCAAAATTCTTATGAATTTGTACGAGTGATGTCGTAAGAATTCATATGAATTAGCCACCTCGTAAAATATGTACGAATTATCATAAGATCGGGCTGGCTTATCAGTATCAGCTAGAATTGTTGCTGTAATGTCTACAGTAAGGGTTGTTTAACTAGAAATTTTTGACATTTCCAATTGGTTTTTATTATAAGAGTGACTTTCTGTTTTGCAATCCTGTCACTTTTATTTCAATTAAACACCTGATGTACATCCTATGACAAGCTGTACTTAAAAAGAAACAAGCTTTGAGAGCCGTGTTAAGTGGGGTGCCCAAAATCAATACTGCCATTTCAACCTTTAAGCCATTCAGACATAATTGGCATCCTTGTTGTTCTTATTGATTTGTCACTGTTGGTCTCAAATGGCCATTGGGACGCCAGGTGGCATCTCTTCACTCACTCTCAAGCAGACTGTTATCATAATCGAAAATCAGATTTTATCACAACATCAGCACAAATATCAAACACTCCCACATCAGACTAACACAATACAATAATCCTTTGTTCAGTGTTTTTATCAAACAGTCTTTGCATAAAGACTTGTTCTGTTCAGGATTTGTGTTTTATATGACGACAGGCTGCAGCAGTCACGTTCCTCTGGTAAGATATGATAGGTTTATGGTCTTGAGATATTATTACTCAAACTTTGGAAACACTGTCCCTGCTGAGTTGATACGGTTGGCCTCAATTGTAATTGTCATAAGATGAAAATTTCCAGGAAGTGAGCCTGACATGAATATACAATACTGTCCAGATGATCAGTGGAGTTAAGGTTTAACTAAAAACAAAGCTGTCCTGCCTTAACAGTGACTGAAATCTGGCTCAAAGTTTCAACAATGGTACTTTTATTCAAACTAAATTGATTAGTGATTACTTGTACTTTAACACACTTTCTTAGGACGATCCCCCAGAGCTCTCGGTTAAGGCCACCATACCTCCATATGTCACAGCTGGTGGATCTTTTTTTTGTTTAGGGCAGGGGGTATCGGGGTCCTGAGATTTGTTTGTGGTGGGAGTTGACTGAATGGCCCTCCATAATGATCCCCTACTTCCTAAAGCACTCAACCATGACCATCACCTTTCACCCCTTATCCTCTCCACTGAATCCTGCTATTTACATATGTAAAGTCCAGCTCCCACCTCTAGCCCAGCCTGTCTCTAAAAGCTCATCCTGAATGGAGACAGTCTTGTCATTTAGGTACAATGCTCCTGGTTTTTCACACTTAGATGTAGCTTGAAGGGAGGTGTGAATGGTAAATGCACTTGTATGTAAGGACAGCATTATTTAAATCTACAGTATATTTTCGCAGGTTTATAGCCTTACCTGGCAGATTACGATCACTAGAGGTGTCAAAATCATTTTAGGTCAAAGACCGGCCTTTTTTTTTTTTCTTTTTTTTTTTGCAGGTTTAAATGTTTGGAATAAACTTTATGCTGCCTTCATAACGGGATAAAACAAAAGAGAGCACACAGAATGTATAAATTTCATTATTTTTTGTAACAAAAAAGGCTTGCTGATAGCTGTAAATTATACAGCTGTAAGTTCATATACATGCATCACATAAAACCAAACGTTTACATTTAAAAAGCACATACGTGGTCCAAACTCTCTTACATCTTACATCTCTGACACCCTTTTTTTTACCCTTCCTCTGATCTACACTCTTTGAAGATAACAATAAAGTAGGCGTGGAGTCCTTCCAGTGAAATCTAAATTAAATTTTGTAAATTATACAGCTGTAAGTTCATATACATGCATCACATAAAACCAAACGTTTACATTTAAAAAGCACATACGTGGTCCAAACTCTCTTACATCTTACATCTCTGACACCCTTTTTTTTTACCCTTCCTCTGATCTACACTCTTTGAAGATAACAATAAAGTAGGCGTGGAGTCCTTCCAGTGAAATCTAAATTAAATTTAAAAAAAATTATGTATTCCTCTTTGGTGTTACATTGCACATTTAGTATCACAACCCCTATCCCCCCTTTTTTCCAAGAAACAAAACCAAAGAAATATGAGTTTCTTTAGAGAACATTGATGTAACTTTCACACGAATCGTAAAGAGAGAAAGCAGAAACTGAGAGCTTTGGGCAAATTGCACTAAATAAAGTACAAGATCTTCCCTTATTGTCACATCACTGTTTACTCGAGTGCCATCAGTCTGTAAACTCAAGGAGATTTAACGACACACGGATGTGTCTTGATAATGTTACACGCTCCTGAAGTGTCCTCCTGAAGTCCTCGTTTGGTCCTCCATCCCATTTTAGATTATTTAGAGTGAAATGATTCATTGCTTTAATAGAGTGTTTTTTGTGGTTCTGTGTTCGTAATGAATTTGTAAAAGGACTTGCAGCTTTATTGATCAAATGAGCAGTCCATTATTAAAGCATATCATTGATTTGAGACTTTAAATGTCAAATCTATAAATTTTATACAGACTCATTATAGAGAAGAATCACTCGTTCTTTTCATATTTCAACTCTTTCTCTTTCGAGTGGAGTATTGCCTTTTAGAGGGCAGGCTACAGTATTGGAAGGCCTTTCCCCCATTTTTTTCTTGCTTTTGTGAATGAAATATGCAATTACCTGGGCTTGGGTTTCAGCAGTGCCTGTTCTGTCAGGTCTGCGCCCACGACAATCAACACATAAACAGCCATAAACACAGAGCTGCTGCTCAGCTGGAAGAGCACAGCTGCTGCTGTTTACCCTGAGCGGCCCAGAAAAACATCCTGTACTGCGCCGTCTTTGAGCCCGGCTGCTCCCCTCCAATAATAAACAACACTGTGGTTCAGACCCAGACCCCACGCATGCTGGGTGGCTCCTCTGCTACTCCTCAGCTAAATGCCAAAATCTTTAAAAGCTGGGCTGGAGAAACTGGAGAAAAAAAAATCTTATGTAAATGACCAGCTGCTGATGTGTTTATAAAAGGCTTACTCATTTAACCACAGCCTTTGAATGTTTTTAACGGGTCTGTGCTTTAAAAGGGTTGAAGAAACAAATCTGGAAATTAGAATTATGAATCTAATGCACATTAATAATTAATCTAAAATGGTTAAATCCACTTTTCAATATTTATTAATGGAAGTAACTTTTTTTATGCTAGTGGATGTTTATGTATATAATTGTTTATGATTTAGTTTGAAGCCGAGTCCAGGGCACAGTAAGTTTTACTGTGTCAACTGTGGTTGAGTTAAATGATCACGTTTGCATGATCTACTGCCCTCACTAAAGCTAAGGAGAAACCAAGTTCATTAAAGTATTTGTAATACATGTGTATCTCTTTACTCTTGTTTGTATACTCTTGTTGTATTTTTAGTGCAGACAAAAGGCCTGTCATTTCTCAAACAGGAATTAGCTTAAATGTGGTTCATTAATAAACCTGTTTCTCTGTGTACCGCAGCAGTGGCATTCCACAGCCCGCCTGTGAAGATTAAGAAAGAGCCTCAGAGTCCCGGCTCAGACCCCAGCCAGTCTTGCAGTCACAAGCAGAGCTTCAGCTACCCCAATGGAGAGCAGTGCCTTTACGCCAGGTCAGTCAAAAGGCAGATGCTGTTCCTTGATGCCTCTCGCCAGATGAACATACTTTCATGGTGTGAGCAGGTTTACTACGTTCACCTTTAGCCCTGTGGATACATAAATTAGATTCTTATAACACACATTTCACACTATAATGCAGGGTTCTTCAAATCCGGCCCTGGGAGGTCACTGCCCTGCAGAGTTTTGGCCTGATTTTGTTCGAAATGACGTTACACTGATGCGTTCTTCAATTTCACTTGAAGTATATCATGGCCACAATCAAGGACACCTGAGCAAGCTAATCAAGGTCTTCAGAGTAACTAGAAAATTAGTAGTTGGTGATTTTGATCTTGAGCTAAATTCTGCGGGGCAGTGGCTATAATAAGTGCCATGATGCCTTAATCTCACATATCACAGAAGTGTTTTTATATCTCTAGAAGTCATTTTAAAAACATCTCAAATGATGCAATGGGTTTAATGGTATGCCATGGTGGAAACAACATTTTAAACAATTTTTAAAATAAATAGGCAGACTTGTCTTGCTAAGGCTGATTTAACATTTTATTTAATTAAATATAACTAAAATATATTTTCATATATAATAAGAGATGAAAACACATTTGAGGGTCAGAATTTGTGTAAAAAATATTATAAGAAAAGTTTTTCCACTCTTTGTTTAGATTAATATAGAAATAGTTTTCCCACTCCATTTCCAAATGTTTCAGTTGTAAAAAAATATTAATATAATAAGTAATGTTATATATTTTTTATGCATTCTCATATTTTAAGAATGCATGTCTGGGTCAAATGTAAAACAAAAGTCTATACATATACTTTTCTGGTTTTAATGTGACGTTTTAACGGAGAAAAAGAAAATCATAATAATATTTTAACAAAAATCTACTCCTGAGACATAAAAGTGTTTATAATCGAAGAGACATCCATACAAGATTTCATGGGTATATAACAGGAAAGAAATGCATTGTTGACTTTGAAAGTGTCTATGTGCCCTGTAGTGCCTACGAGCAGAAGAGAGCAGCTGTGGCAGCAACAGCAGGAGGATCTAAGAGCTCTTGTCCAGGAACACCCATGTCTCCTATGCAGCATTACTCCCCAAAACCAACAGTGGGAACTCGGCCGGAGTCAGGGTACATGAATACACCCTCAGCCAGCCAATCCCACGCCTGCCACAGCCACAGTTACCCCATGAACCCCAGGTAACAATAATGACAAAGAATGTGTGTGTGTAAACTTTCGAGTAGAGATGCATGATATATTGGTACGGTTATCGGTCGAAAAACTAAAATCCGTCATTTTAAATACAAGCGAATCCATATGGATATTTAATTGTGCATGCTATAGCATACAGATAAAGCATACTTGCATTGCAACAGCATTTTTAGGAGCCTATCTGTTAATCAAGGTCTCATTTTCCCTCCCACTTCCAGGTTCCCTTCCGGCTCTGCAGAGATGTGCCCACCATTCGCTTCCCAAGGCCAGGCCCTGCAGCGCATGCATCCTGCCCATGCCTCCGGGGGCGGAGGTGGTGGTTATCATCGGCAACACTCTGACCCCTGCTTGCCTTATCCTCCTCAGCAGAACTTCAAGCAGGAGTACATGGACCCTCTGTACGACCGAGCGGCCCACATGGCTGGGCCACAGCATCAGAGGTTTCCTCCTGCCCATATGATGGTCAAACAGGAACCCACTGACTACAGTTACGAACCTGGTACGTGAGTCAAAAGACCGATGACACAAAGTGAATTGATTTGCTTTGAAGTGGTGTCTCATCGCCTCTCTTTTCCTGAAAAATCAAACCACATTAGGCCACTAATGTAAACAGTAAATTTCACGACAAAACCAGAGTCTTTTTTCGAAGAGATTCTGTTTGTTCCTCTCTGCTTTCACATCCACTGACACTTTACAAAGGTCTCAACAGTGTTTTCT
The DNA here is from genome assembly GCF_001515645.1 of Sinocyclocheilus grahami. Lineage (NCBI taxonomy): Eukaryota > Metazoa > Chordata > Actinopteri > Cypriniformes > Cyprinidae > Sinocyclocheilus > Sinocyclocheilus grahami. The sequence continues at coordinate 1,093,606 of NW_015505636.1, forward strand.
GTACTTCTGCCCGCTCCTGCACCTTTGCCCCTCCCTTTTCTGCCTGTGTTCTTTGAGAAGGAGGAGGCATAGGAATTTCATTGAGAAAATGGAGGGCACTGGAAAGACTAGAATCCCCAGCGGAGTGCTCGCGGGTGTAGGGTTGCAGCAGCGGCTTCCTTTTTCTGCAGGCAGATGAACTCATAATGGAAAAATGAGTGTAGCCTCAGTAACCCAAGCCCATGCATTGGCTTGGTCGAGCGGGTGGGAGGTGGCGGGGGGTGTTGTAGCTGGGGGGTTCGGGCCATATACTCACAACACAGATGAACTCACCTCCTCCCACTTGGCTTTTGCGACTGACACAGGGTCGAAACACAACACCCTGCGCAGGTCCAACTTATCAGTGCTCTGTGAAAGACTACAAATAACAGTGATCTAACAAACATTGCACATAGATTAGCTGAAAACAAAGTTACCATTTCACCCGATTCTTTTAAATGTAAAAAAAGGAAACATTACCTTTTTGGGGTTCTTTCTTTCCCTTCTACTGCATGTCCAGTGTTGTTATTGTTAACTAAAACTATTAAAATGATTAATTAACATTTCCATAATTGAAATAAAGCACATAAGCATAAATATTATATTAGGACTTAAATAGTCATAAAAATGTGAAATGTTGCCTTAGTAGTTAACTAAAATAAAATAAGTTGAAGTACTAAAATTACTAGAACTAAGATAAAAAGAAAGCTAATAAAAATGACAAAAGCACTTAAATGACCAAAACTTAAATTAAAATGAAAACCGAAAAGATAAAAATAAAATAAAACTAAAACAACACTGTTATAAAACTGATGCTGCTTAGCTCAGATTCATACGTGCAGAAATGTGGCAACTTCGGATGAGATAGTCTGGAACAAAAGGATGTTTGTGTGAGGATAGAGTGTCCTATCTGAGGTGGAGTACAGCATGTTATCAGTAGATTCATCCCTGCCCAGGCCGGTGGCTGCTGCTCTGCTACAGAACAAAAACAGAGAGAAATACAAGCTAACACCAATAAGAAACCATACAGACACTTTTGTATAACATGCAGTAGGGCTGCATGATTAAATCAAAATAAAACTGATAACAAATGTCATAGTTTGATTATTAAATCACAAAGCCTGTGGTTTAAGTAAATAAATATATGTGCGACATGTTTCAGAGTGTAGTGCGGCACTGTGTTTATTTACACGTGAGCAGTTCACGATCCAGTGTTTTCAGCATCCTAGAGCGACTCGCAGTTAATGAAAAAAAAATCTGTGTGTGCTGTGAGTTTGGGTCATATTCAAATGTTTTAGTTTTTTGTACAATATTATATTAGTAATAATTCTTATTATGTTTAATCTTAATAATAATACACTTTCAGTTATCATCATCATCGTCATCATCATTATATGTATAAAAACAATTACATATTTCCCCAATCGTGCAGCCCTACCATGCAGTTTATGTTTTATAAGGGATCATGTGACTGGTTCAGTTGAAAATGAAGTCCAACAGCTCTGTCAACAGTTTCATTAATGAGCTTTATGTATGAGAAAAGTGCTCTAGTCCCTCAGAGCTCGTTCTCCCCTGTGACCTCTTATCATGGCCTCTGCCACTGCATTCTCCAGCCATGAATCATGACTCAAACTAACCATTTCTCATTTATACAGTACAGAAGGAGTGAGAGGGAGAGGGAGAGAGAGCTGTTATAAAGCTGATTCTGGCTTCCTGCAGTTCTGTGTGACTGTTTAAGATCCACTGCTCTTTACTGCCTAAAAATAAAGCTGGAGACAGATGATATTATGACAAATGACTTTATGACAAATGGATCTTTTGTCCTTGCAGCACTCTGTGGCAGAGGTTATCAAATCTGCAGATGCACCAGCTTCACACCCTACAGAAATAGTGCCTAAAGAGGACCAACAATGATTAGCTCTGTTCTCAAACCTAGTGAGCTGCCTTGCTGCTTACTACCTACATAGGCAGCATATCCTAACCACAACGTAACCTCATAAGGAAATAATTATGAATAGGCGGCAACACACAAAAAAATAGTGCTTCAAACAGGAGAGCAACGTGAAATTTGCTATAGTGCTAATGGTGCAACACACTAATTAAGGGTTTGACAAACGGGCGTTTGTTAGTAAACTACACAGGGTTCATGAGGTGATGAAAAGTTAATTGATTAACTTGAATTTAAAATTCAAATAAATAAATAGGACTTACGTATATAAAAAAGGTATTTTTATCTGTACTTTTCAGGATCAAAGTGCTTATGTGAAAATCAACATTTGTTTCATCTTGTCTGCCACCTTGGATTTATTTTTCACTTTAGACTGTGTGTGAAGAATATATGCAATGCTGCCTCCCTGCTAGAAGGGAGCAAAACTGAAATGCTAACATTTAGCTTTTGCTCCGGACACCTAAAATGCTTCCTATGTAGGAAACTCACTATGGGTTTTGGAACAAAGCAGTTGACTTTTCACCAACAGGAAGCATAAATAATGATTATCAGATCATTTGTACGCATCCATCAATGAGGGTCATTCGTTTGTGTTTTCTCTACAGATGTGCCTGGTTGCCCCTCCATGTATCATAACAACGAGGGCTACCCCAATCCACAGCACAACAGTGAAGGTAAGGACATGGTTTGTCCATCTAGAACATGCAGCTCTTGTATAGTTCTAGAATGTGCATTTCACACACTCACAGCACGTCAGGATTGGCCAGTACTGTGCGGTCACTGGCTAACCAGGCCAGAGGGTCTGTGTTTCTGTTGGCATGGACATTTGTTTCTCCCTTGCCTAAAGAATTCCAGGGTAAATATTACTACTGGAAAAGATGGGTATTTTTCCTGGAGTGAAGAAAAAGAATCCTTCTCTCCGTTTGCTGCATTTGCCGCACCATTTTGGGTATTTTCAGTTGTTAGCTGATCTCTGTAATGAGCCATTAGATACAGAAAATGTAGTTCCTTGCTCCATAAGTTTACATAACCGAATAATAATAATCATCAAGAATCCTTGTTTCCCATAATAAGAATTCATAAATATCAATGGAAAAACAGTTACGGTATTCATACATCTCAATTTGAAAAGTCAAACAGGAAAATGCTTGTTATTATTAATGACTACCATTAATTCATTAGCACAGTATAACTCAAAGAGGATTGTCTTGGTATCCACTTTAAACTTCTAATAATTCCCTTGTCCTGTCTTACTAGGTTACATGTTTGAAAATGATTCCCGCGTTGTTCCTGAGAAATTTGAAGGTAAGTTTCACTTGTCCAGATAGGACAGGTATTAATTTCAAATACAAATAGTCTGTTCAAGTGCCAAGCTCACACAATGAATTGAAGTGCTACAACATACAAAAATGAGAAACAAAATGAATACAGTGGGGCCCAAAAGTCTGAGACCATTACTGAAAAAGTGTTCATTTTGTTTTTACAAAATGTACATTTGCTTTTATCAAATTGTTACCAACATAACAATCAGAATGGAAAGCTGAATTGAAAAATGAATATAAATCTAGTTCCCTTTCGAAACTACACTCGTACTGCGTCTTGCTAGACGCATATGGGGAAAAAGCCTTTTTTTCTCCTGAACTGAAGCCTTTTTTCATTCATGCAGTGAAACTGCACGGCCATTGGTTCATGTAGTGTATTAAAAATGAACCAATGGCTAGGCAGCGGAGCTGCACGAGCCTATGGTGACGAAGCCCGCTAAGCCTGCCAAAACCCGCCAGAATGGGCGGGGCATCTGGCTATATAAGCGGGCGTTCGCCACAGGATTCTCAGATTTCTTCTCCTTCAGAGACGACTCTACGCTCATCGCTGATCCTGAAAGTCTGCTCGCCATTGACACACCTCACAGCTGGACAGCTCCCTGCTCGGCTGACCGGCTCTCTTTGCGCCTTAGCATCGCAGCAGTTCCGGTCCTGTTCCCCTGCTGCCATCCGGCTAAACTGAAAGAGCTTATTTCTAGCTGGTAAGCCCTAAAAGGGCAAATTCTAGCGACGTTGTTGCAAATGTCGTGCTGTGAGTGTGGCTCGTGCAGGGAATCTTGCATGATGCAGAAGGGCAGTGAGTGCCATCACCTGTCTGGGCAGCCCCCATGCAGAGACTGCTCGCTCACTGAGACGGAATGCTCTCGTTAAAAGCATGAGTCTTGCCCTTCTCCACTCGCGGACCGCCTTCACTGAGGGCAGCCCCGCTCTCCTGTTTCTCCTCTCTCAGCGAGCCTCGGAGAGGGAAACAGCGTAGTCAGGGAATAAGCAACCGGGTTGACTGATCTCATGCTGGCACTGTGCCCGCGTGCTCTCTTTCCCCATTGCACTCGGATCTGCCGCAGAAGGGCAGTGAGCTTCGCTCTTACTGAGACAGAATGCTCATTCAGAGCATGAGTCTCGCTCTTCTCCACTCACGGATGGCCTTTCACTGAAGGCAGCCTCGCTCTCCCATTTCTCCTCTCTCAGCAAGCCTCGGAGAGAGAAATGGTGAAGCCTGGGAACTAAGCAACCGGGTCTGAGTGATCTCACGCCGACACAGAGCCTGCGTACTCGCTCTCCCCGCTGCGCTTCGATCCGTGTCTTGCACGTAAGGATCAGTGTCCCTCTTTACATCGAGCGGCTCTATCCTCCTAAGTAGATCGGAGCAGATGCTGCCATTGGCAGCTTCAAATTGTGTGTGTCACTATGACTGCACTCAAAGACATGGGCTGCTGTTACCACGAAAGCAGTCTGCCCCTGTGCGTTCGCGGAAGGCCGCCCTGCCTCCCCACTCTCATGTTTCTCTCCTCCCAGTTACCTCGGAGGAAGCAACGGCGAGCTCGTGGGTTGAGCGATCAGGCAGAGCAATTTCATGCTGACACACATCAGGCATGCTTAATCTGCCAGTGTGTTACACGTGAGAATCAGTGCTCCTCGTTCACGAGCAGCTTAATCCTCCTGGGCAGATCAAAGCAGAACGCTGGCAGCTTCGCATTTGTGTGTGCGTCGCTGAGCCCCGCCTCCCCCGCGCTTGTGTTTCTCTCCTCCCAGTTACTCGGAGGTAGAATTGATGAACTCGCAGGTATGAACGATCAGGTTTGAGTGATTTAATGCCGGCAAAGTCCCTGCATGCATCACTCACCACGCAGCTCTTTGATCTGCCATTGTGTTTACACGAGGGGATCGGCGCCCCTCATTGTCGAGCTGCTCAATCCTCCTCGGCGGTTTGGAGCAGAACGCTGTCACCAATGATTCAATATCGCTGACAGCTTTGTATTTGAACGTGTCTCTCGCCTGGGCCATGCCCACGCTGAGGCTGTGCTGCTGAGACAGACTGCTCTTACAACGAGAGCTCATGTCTCGCTCTGCTTTGCTCGCAGCTCGATTTCTTCAGTGAAGACGGCCACTGCAAGCAGATTTGAGAGAATGCGCGCAGCATTTTTGATCTGCCAGAGTGTTTACACATAAAGATCATCAAAACTCTTCTTCTAACGAGTGGTTTGATCTTTTTAGGTGGATTAAAAGAGAATGCTGTCACTAATGATTATTATCACTGACAGCTTCAAATTGAACACATCTGTGCCACGCCCACGCTGAGGCTGCGTGCATGGGCTGACTGCTCTGCTATGAGAGCATTAAGTCTAGTGAAGCATTTTTTGAAAGCATTTTCAGGGAAAGCAAATTTCCTCTTCTGAGTGTGGGGTCTCCATACGGCGACCAGCCTTTCAATTTAATCTAACCCCTTGTCACACAGGCTGAGGCCTGTCGGGCCATCCCTGTAGTGCCAATCTCGGTGTTGGAGATAATAAAACGAGGTTATTCACTGCAATTAGCTCGAATACCCCGCGATTCAGCTGCGTGGTTCCCACCTCAGCTTAGAGCAAAGATGCACACGTCCTGTGCTCAGAGGTGATGCATTTGCTGGCGATAGGAGCCGTAGAAACTGTTCCTCCAGCTCAGAGCGAGTCAGACTGCGACAGCCGCTACTTCCTCGTCCCCAAAAAGGATGGTTGCCTCCGGCCCATCCTCGATCTCAGACACCTGAATCACGCCCTCATGAAAAGGTCGTTCAGGATGACTATGCTGAAACAGATCCTTGCGCGAATTCGCTCAGGAGATTGGTTCTTTTCGCTAGACGCATACTGGCCCCCCGCACTTTTACGAAGTGCATGGACGCTGCTCTCTCCCCTCTGAGACAGGTGGGAATCCGCATTCTCAATTACCTTGACGACTGGCTCGTTCTGGCCCAGTCAGAGGCAGAATTAATATCACACAAGACCCTCCTCCTCAGCCACCTGGAGTGCCTGGGACTCAGGGTAAATTTTGTCAAGAGCCCGTTGTTCCCCAGCCAGCAAACATCGTTCCTGGGAACAATTTTCGACTCAAATGAGGGCTGTAGTCACGTCAGAACGGGCTCTGGCCATATGGAGGCTGGCGACCTCCTTCGAGATTGGTACCACTCACCCTGTCAAAGCATTTCAAAGGATGCTGGGCCTCATGGCAGCGGCATCGCCAGCGCTACAGTTGGGTCTGCTTCGTATGCGCCCCCTTCAACGCTGGTTGAAACCACGGGTTCCATCCCATGCGTGGCGTCACGGACGCCTGCAGATCAAGGTGAGTCAGGCCTGTGTAACAGCCCTGGCCCCCTGGAAGAACTCCCGCTGGATGGAACAGGGCGTGGCCATGGGATGGTTTGCAGAAGGACAGTTGTCACAACAGACGCCTCCAACTCAGGTTGGGGGGCGCTATGCGAGGGCCAGAGCATGTGAGCGTTTTCCGCTCTATGGACGTGCGCTCCGCTCAGTCGCTCTAACCGCACAAGCAAGCGCTCCGTTAATATTCCGCTCACGCTCACCGTGAACCAATTCCCGCTCAGATCCCGTTCCGACATAACATTTCTCTAGTAGGCCTAATTGTTTACTGTTTGTAACGAAATTCTTGGATTATTGTCTAAAATTAAGCATGCTGATAAATAGCAATTATTTCAGAGCGAAATTCTTACATTCTTCTTAATTTTATTAATTGTAATGTATTAATTAAAATGTATTAAATATATGAATCTAACCTTAGCAAACCTACCTAAAATGCAAAAACTGAAAAAGTGTATTTGATTTTCGTTAACTTTATTTCCGTGAAAATAGCTGCAGTTGTTGTGCAATAGAATATTCAAAAGAGGCTCATTAAAACACAAACGCACACACACACACACAAGAACTTGCAACTTCGTTGAAACAATATCTGAACTCCATAACTGCTCTACTATTCTCGATCTCGAACAAGCAAATCACCAAACGGCATTCTGGGTTGAGCGAGCGGTGCTGAGCGTTTTGAGCGAGCGGAGCGGAATCTTCAGAAAGGCGCTCTGCGCTCTTAAGGAAATATTACCACTCCGCTCCCCGTTCCGCTCCCACTCCGCTCCGCTCACATGCTCTGGCGAGGGCATACCGACTTTCAGTCACTGGTCGAAGGTGGAAAAAGGCTTCCACATCAACTGCCTGGAAATGCTAGCAGTTTGTCGAGCCTGTCAGTTCTTCCTGCCAGTCCTAAAGGGGCACCATGTGCTACTCCGATCGGACAACATGTCTGTGTTGTCCTACATAAATCGCCAGGAGGCCTCTCCTCTAAGCGTCTCTTCACTCTGGTAGAGCGCTTCTTAGAATGGGCTCAACCCAAACCTAAGGATCATATACCGGGCAAATTGAACCAAGGAGCGGATATGCTATCAAGGAGCAATGTCCCCTCAGGGGAGTGGACGCTCCATCCGCAGATGGTTCAGAGGATCTGAGAGATCTTCGGCAAGGCCGAGGTGGACCTCTTCGCCTAAAGAAGACAACTCTCACTGCCCAATTTATTTCTCAAAGACCAGGGACGCGTTGGCCCACGATTGGCCCAACCTCCTTCTTTATGCTTTTCTGCTGATCGCTCTGATCCCACAGGTAATTAGACGAGTAAGGGAACAAAAACACAAGGTTCTCCTGGTGGCCCCCCTTTGGATGAACCAGCTGTGGCTATCAGAGCTAACTCAGCTACTGATAGCGGCCCCTTTGCCTGTTCCGCTGAGACAGGATATCCTCTCTCAAGCGAACGGGACAATATGGCATCCTCGGCCCGACCTATGGGCCTTGCACCTCTGGCCGCTCGGCATGAGCCTTCGAGCCTCCCAGAGCGACTCTTAAACACAATTTCGGAGGCTAGAGCTCCGTCTACGAGACGCCTCTATGCCTTAAAGTGGTCTTTTTTTCTCCACTTGGTGTCTAAACCGCGGCAAAGAAACTCATACTTCCGATTTGACAGAGGTGTTGTAATTTCTGTAAGAGCTGCTGGATAAGTGACATTCCCCATCCATGCTCAAATTCTTTGTGGTGGCTATAGCGGCCTCTCATGCCCCTATTGAGGGCCAATCGGTGGGCAGAAACAGCGCGGTCATCCGCTTCCTAAGGGGTGCCAGGAGGCTGAATCTGCCACGTCCCCCTACCGTCCCTTCATGGGATCTGCCCACTGTGCTGAGGGCCCTGAAGGGTCCCGCTTTCGAGCCGCTACAGTCTGCCAACATTTGGTCGCTATCGTTGAAGACTGCTCTGCTTCTAGCACTGGCATCAGTAAAGCGAATAGGGGACCTGCAGGCACTCTCTATTAGCCTTGCCTGCCTGGAATTTGGGCCTACCGACACTAAAGTTGTCCTGAAACCAAGGCACGGTTACGTACCTAAGATGCTCTCCACTCCATTCAGAGCACAGGTCATTACACTCTCCGCGCTTCCTCCAACTGAAGAGGACAGAGAGCTATCTCCGCTCTGCCCCGTCAGAGCTCTGAGAATCTATATCGAGCGTTCTGCCCCCAATAGGCGGTCGGAACAACTCTTTGTCAGCTTTGGTAACCGCACCAAAGGGCTTCCGGTTGCAGGCCAGGGTCCTTTCCGCTTGAAGTGACATGCGCTGGCAGGCTTGGCGGGCTTCGTCACCATAGGCTCGTGCAGCTCCGCTGCCTAGCCATTGGTTCGTTTTTAATACACTGCACAAACCAATGGCCATGCAGTTTCACTGCGTGAATGAAAAAAGGCTTCAGTTAAGGAGAAAAAAGGCTTTTTCCCCATATGCGTCTAGCAAGACGCAGTACTTGTTCCCGTATCTCAGGGAACCGAGGTTATGTTAGTAACAGAGTAAATTTTTTCTTAGTATTTGGCTTGCCTATCCTACACTAAATGAACTCCACAAGTTTGTGTAAAACCTGATTATTACATTCTCGAGCATGATTGCAAAATTATTTTTCAACATTTGTAATTTTTTCAAAGTCCTAAAATTCTAGATTTTGAATCTCAAATTTTCAGTGTGGTCTCCCCACTCTATGATTATTTGCGATTTCAAATCAAGTCCTTATGTGTCTGTCTTAGCTTGAATAAAAGGTTTTGAAATATGATTGCTATCTATAGGTGAATTAACGGACGATCTCTTTTCCTGAGCTCAGGTGAGGTGAAGCAGGAAGGGGGCGGTGTGTTTCGTGAGGGTGCCCCCTATCAGCGCCGTGGCTCACTGCAGCTTTGGCAGTTTTTGGTGGCCCTCCTCGACGACCCCGGCAATGCGCACTTCATCGCATGGACCGGCCGTGGCATGGAGTTCAAACTCATCGAGCCAGAGGAGGTAAAAATTGGGCTTTTAAGTTTTCAGAAGGCAAAATAGGTTTTATATCCAGAAAACATTAATAGCAATTGATCATTCAAATAACTAAAATGACAATATGATTATTGGGAGGTTCAGATGAATTCGATGCAGTGTTTATTCAGCCTTCACAAACTATAGAGAGAATAAACAATGGGTTTCAGAGATTTGCTTGCAATCAGCTCACAGTTCCCTAGGGTCTAAGAACTCATCCTTAAGTAATAATGATTTTAATAAGTAATTACGAAATATAATAATTCGTTCCACGATTTAGGCCTACTATAGGGAATGAACGAATTAACGAACTAATGAATTTGTGGCAGCTAAGCCTAAACAAGAGAACAAATACTTAATTCGTGGCCATAAATTAGACTAAACGAAAAAATAAATTCTTAATTCGTGGCCATAATGTAGTCCTAGCATAAAAGAGAACTAGCCTATTCTAAATTTGTTGGCCGTGCTTGTCCGCATGTCATGATCGGGGCTCCGTACAACCGAATATAACCTTAGCCTACCTGTTTATTCATTTATTATGGTATGTAACTAGCTCACCTTTTGCGGCACCATGTTTGCGTAGCACATCCTCGTGCTTTCTGGCAATGTGCCGCTTCAGATTCCAATATGAATCTTTACTAACTCTCCCCGCACTCCCTCTCAGTTTCTTCTCCCTGCTCATTCTTAACTTAGATTTTTTACTTTACATTTATGTATAAGGCTTGCAACTTCGTTGAAACAATATCTGAACTCCATAACTGCTCTACTATTCTCGATCTCGAACAAGCAAATCACCAAACGGCATTCTGGGTTGAGCGAGCGGTGCTGAGCGTTTTGAGCGAGCGGAGCGGAATCTTCAGAAAGGCGCTCTGCGCTCTTAAGGAAATATTACCACTCCGCTCCCCGTTCCGCTCCCACTCCGCTCCGCTCACATGCTCTGGCGAGGGCATACCGACTTTCAGTCACTGGTCGAAGGTGGAAAAAGGCTTCCACATCAACTGCCTGGAAATGCTAGCAGTTTGTCGAGCCTGTCAGTTCTTCCTGCCAGTCCTAAAGGGGCACCATGTGCTACTCCGATCGGACAACATGTCTGTGTTGTCCTACATAAATCGCCAGGAGGCCTCTCCTCTAAGCGTCTCTTCACTCTGGTAGAGCGCTTCTTAGAATGGGCTCAACCCAAACCTAAGGATCATATACCGGGCAAATTGAACCAAGGAGCGGATATGCTATCAAGGAGCAATGTCCCCTCAGGGGAGTGGACGCTCCATCCGCAGATGGTTCAGAGGATCTGAGAGATCTTCGGCAAGGCCGAGGTGGACCTCTTCGCCTAAAGAAGACAACTCTCACTGCCCAATTTATTTCTCAAAGACCAGGGACGCGTTGGCCCACGATTGGCCCAACCTCCTTCTTTATGCTTTTCTGCTGATCGCTCTGATCCCACAGGTAATTAGACGAGTAAGGGAACAAAAACACAAGGTTCTCCTGGTGGCCCCCCTTTGGATGAACCAGCTGTGGCTATCAGAGCTAACTCAGCTACTGATAGCGGCCCCTTTGCCTGTTCCGCTGAGACAGGATATCCTCTCTCAAGCGAACGGGACAATATGGCATCCTCGGCCCGACCTATGGGCCTTGCACCTCTGGCCGCTCGGCATGAGCCTTCGAGCCTCCCAGAGCGACTCTTAAACACAATTTCGGAGGCTAGAGCTCCGTCTACGAGACGCCTCTATGCCTTAAAGTGGTCTTTTTTTCTCCACTTGGTGTCTAAACCGCGGCAAAGACCCTTGTACTTCCGATTTGACAGAGGTGTTGTAATTTCTGTAAGAGCTGCTGGATAAGTGACATTCCCCATCCATGCTCAAATTCTTTGTGGTGGCTATAGCGGCCTCTCATGCCCCTATTGAGGGCCAATCGGTGGGCAGAAACAGCGCGGTCATCCGCTTCCTAAGGGGTGCCAGGAGGCTGAATCTGCCACGTCCCCCTACCGTCCCTTCATGGGATCTGCCCACTGTGCTGAGGGCCCTGAAGGGTCCCGCTTTCGAGCCGCTACAGTCTGCCAACATTTGGTCGCTATCGTTGAAGACTGCTCTGCTTCTAGCACTGGCATCAGTAAAGCGAATAGGGGACCTGCAGGCACTCTCTATTAGCCTTGCCTGCCTGGAATTTGGGCCTACCGACACTAAAGTTGTCCTGAAACCAAGGCACGGTTACGTACCTAAGATGCTCTCCACTCCATTCAGAGCACAGGTCATTACACTCTCCGCGCTTCCTCCAACTGAAGAGGACAGAGAGCTATCTCCGCTCTGCCCCGTCAGAGCTCTGAGAATCTATATCGAGCGTTCTGCCCCCAATAGGCGGTCGGAACAACTCTTTGTCAGCTTTGGTAACCGCACCAAAGGGCTTCCGGTTGCAGGCCAGGGTCCTTTCCGCTTGAAGTGACATGCGCTGGCAGGCTTGGCGGGCTTCGTCACCATAGGCTCGTGCAGCTCCGCTGCCTAGCCATTGGTTCGTTTTTAATACACTGCACAAACCAATGGCCATGCAGTTTCACTGCGTGAATGAACAAAGGCTTCAGTTAAGGAGAAAAAAGGCTTTTTCCCCATATGCGTCTAGCAAGACGCAGTACTTGTTCCCGTATCTCAGGGAACCGAGGTTATGTTAGTAACAGAGTAAATTTTTTCTTAGTATTTGGCTTGCCTATCCTACACTAAATGAACTCCACAAGTTTGTGTAAAACCTGATTATTACATTCTCGAGCATGATTGCAAAATTATTTTTCAACATTTGTAATTTTTTCAAAGTCCTAAAATTCTAGATTTTGAATCTCAAATTTTCAGTGTGGTCTCCCCACTCTATGATTATTTGCGATTTCAAATCAAGTCCTTATGTGTCTGTCTTAGCTTGAATAAAAGGTTTTGAAATATGATTGCTATCTATAGGTGAATTAACGGACGATCTCTTTTCCTGAGCTCAGGTGAGGTGAAGCAGGAAGGGGGCGGTGTGTTTCGTGAGGGTGCCCCCTATCAGCGCCGTGGCTCACTGCAGCTTTGGCAGTTTTTGGTGGCCCTCCTCGACGACCCCGGCAATGCGCACTTCATCGCATGGACCGGCCGTGGCATGGAGTTCAAACTCATCGAGCCAGAGGAGGTAAAAATTGGGCTTTTAAGTTTTCAGAAGGCAAAATAGGTTTTATATCCAGAAAACATTAATAGCAATTGATCATTCAAATAACTAAAATGACAATATGATTATTGGGAGGTTCAGATGAATTCGATGCAGTGTTTATTCAGCCTTCACAAACTATAGAGAGAATAAACAATGGGTTTCAGAGATTTGCTTGCAATCAGCTCACAGTTCCCTAGGGTCTAAGAACTCATCCACACGATGCCAGTTTTCCATTAGCTGCCATGCATTATTTACCCTACTTAACAGCATAGTGAAATAAAATGGAGAATGGCTCCATTACCAAATATTACAACCTTCCATTTTGCCAGAGTCTAAGCACACTGCAGCGGTTGAGACAAGAGCGTTTACCTCCTATTGTCTGTGGTCAGTAGACGGCTAAATGGCATGACTCAGCAAACTATCATGCAGAGATGCATCCATCAGTTCTGCTCAACTGGACGCATGATTCATTCATTACAGCCAAAGTTTTACTATCACAATTAAAGCGTACAGCTCTGTCGAAGACCAAACAATCTGTTCATTAAATGTCAGCAGACCCACAAGTTTACTGGCCAAAGATGGAACAACATGTTTTTTTCTCAAGGGCCCTCAAGTCAATCCTTAAAGTTTAGGCTAAATAAGTATTTCCTCTAGGTTTGACAACTAGCAGTTTGAGCTGTGCACCGTGTGGTGTTTTGGTCAGCGTTTAGTGGTAATTTGGTTGTATAAAAGGGAACTGCATTATTTTGCGGGGACTCGCCCTTCCTTTTCAAAGTTCAGTTGTTGTACAGTCACAAAGGGCCTCTTGTGTTCAAATTAAATCACTGCAATACAGTCATTTCCTGCTTTTATGGTTTGTATTATGACTTATTTTGACACTCTAGGTGGCAAGACTCTGGGGGATGCAGAAGAACCGTCCAGCCATGAATTACGACAAACTGAGTCGTTCTTTGCGCTATTATTATGAGAAGGGAATTATGCAAAAGGTATTTCATCACTTATTTTATTGTCTCCTATGCTATTTTTTTTCTTCACTTCAACCCTAACGTCCGGTTGAGATTGACATTACTCTATATTTGGGGTCCCAGAGACTCCAAATATAGACTCCAGAACAATTTGTCTAAAATTAGTAATAATACCGAATAGCCTAATTCCAAAATGTCAATTTTATCCAAGTAATGTTGTTTCTGTCTGGTTTCAGTTTGACACCAGCAAATACATGTAGTACAAAATACATTTCAAATATACAATAATACAAAATTAAATTAACTACTAAAGTATGTATGTGTTAAGCATGGTTTTTGATATCTTAAAAAAGCATGAGGGTTATAATTTTTGATTATGAAATAATCAATATTTAACTTTTTTTTTTTCAGGTGGCGGGTGAGCGTTATGTTTACAAATTCGTGTGTGAGCCGGAGGCTTTGATATCCTTGGCTTTTCCCGACAATCAGCGGCCAAGTCTGAAGGCAGAATTTGAACGCTATGTCAACGAGGAAGACACGGTGCCGCTGTCTCACCTTGATGAGGGGGCGTCTTATCCTCCCGAACCAGCTGCCACCAATATGGGCCCTCAGTCCTACTCCAAAGGCTACATGTACTAATACCACCAACATTTTCCCATGTTCCCCATCCCAGTTTACTCCCCGCTGCACCTATTGCACATGCCCACCCCATCCACTTGTATATAAGGCTATGTTTTTTTTTTTGATTAAATTAATCTCATTAGGGACTCTGCATTCCTCTCACTTCTGAGGCCTATCTAATCTAAACACAGTACTGTGGTTCAAGAGATTGCTTAATAAAGACCCACAATTACTACTATACCATGTGAACAGTCTGTTTCTTATGTTTGCAAACAAACGCAAAATGCACTAACAGGTGGTGTTTACCTGTAACTCATTGATGTAGTTTTTTTTGGGGATGTACCTTTTTTGTTTTGTTTTATGCCTTTATTTAGATAGGACAGTATAGATCGACAGGAAGCGAAGTGGGTGAGAGAGACTGCAGAACATGAGATCCAGAGAGCGAGTTAGGATCCACAATTCCAGATCCAACTTCTCCCACTTTACATATCCCTAAACCTACCCGTCTCCACCCCCTGGATGTGGATGTAACCTACTAACCTTGCCCCCTGAATCTTGTGTACTGCAGTGAGGGGCTACTGGGCCCACGAGGCCATTGGCGTTGACAACTGATGCAGTTTACTAGAGAAACCTATTAATTAATGAATAGCACAGTTCTAAATCTATAAACATTCTTTTTGCACAAACTGGCCTAAACTCAAACACAATTTTGTAATGTAAAGTAACCTCCTGTATAAATCTTAAGTTCATAACATTTCTTTATGCAGATTGTGTTATATTTACCACATTCAAGTGGCGGTGGAATGACCTATGAACAGTAAGACTTATTAAATTAATATTAAAATGCAATGTTATCCGTTCTAGAACTTTACTGCGATAGAGGCCTATTTTTTACAATGTGCTGCTTTTCCATTTTTTCTAAACATGTGCTGGCGTCTTTTGGAGCAGTGTTCTAAAAACATTCACACGCTCTTGAGATTTCGCGGTTTTTTTTTAACCGTTACACTGCCTGAGTCCCGCGTTGTTTATCAATGCAAAAACGCGTTCTGTGAGAAAAGTCTCCATCTTTCAAAATCATTTTATCTGTCAAAAATAAGCATATCAAGCTCTCAGCTCCCTCCAGCGACAAAACTCGAATTAACATTCTCAAAATGATGTTCACCCTCTTCTAATTTTTGAGTTTTTATTTTTCCTCTGGCTGTGTAATCCGTTGTTGACAGGTGAGAAATAGTTAGCACTTCATCTTTAGCGCTCTGGACTTCCGTCTATACCATGCCATAAAAATGTGCTCACAGCATCTTTAAATAACAGAAGCTTGGAATAACTGTCTAACTCAAAAGAGGGACTTTTTGACGTTGACGCCAAGATATGACAATACATGCTGTAACAATATCAAAAACTGCAGGACATTTCCACCCCCCACCACTTACTTTAATAAAAGAGCTATAATACAAAATCTCCACTGTGGTCCAATGCACCGATCCTGTTCAGAATTGGTCATTTAAACATTAAAACAGAAGAGAGGTCCCAAATAAGGATGAGATCTGTGTGATAGTGAAAGTGACTTGACATCCTGTTCAATTGTGATGACCAGACCACCACAGAGAAACTAACTGAATTAATGAAAACCCTTTCCCTCTCAGCACAGTAATCAACATCCACTGACCAGACGGATGTGCTGTCCACACATTCTACAACACAAATGGGCCGTTCCGGAGAATCTGGACAAAAAGAGCTGCACTATTCAAATGCAAATAACTGATTTGTTATGTTAAAGGGGTAGCTTGTTCAAAAAGTCAAATTAACTGGATTTGGCATCCAACACAGGGTTTAATAACCCAGATAATTTAATCTCATATTTTGATCCCTCAGGTTTTTGTATTTTTTAATACAAAGGTAGGGATAATTTCAATTATAAATCCCTAACATCCATATCCAAAATTAAAACAATAAATGAAATGCTCTTGATTATAAAAAAAAAGGGAAAGCAGAAAATCAGACTAACTTACATTTTTTGAGGGAACATCTTTAAAATCAAACGTGCTGTTCACACTAGTGGAAAGGATCTTATCTTAAAAAAATAGGGCACCTCAAGTTTTTTACACACATTTTTAGCTTCTGTCCATGTTATCCTCCATTCGGCCAACACCAGTCAAATCTGTATACGGCCCTGGTGGTCTATACACAGTAGCCAGAGCAAGAGCTACGATAGATTTCTTTTGCATATCTGACAGTGTAACATTAAGCATTAGTATTTCGAATGAGTTAAACCTGTATCCTGTCTTCTGAGTAACATTGAGAATATCACTATATATTGTTGCAACACCACCGCCACGACCAGTCTGATGGGGCTCATGCTTATAACAGTAGCTTCATTTAGATGGAGTAGCTTCATTTAGACCAATATAATCATTATAATCATAACTCAACGTTTAGTTCTGCAGCAGTATGGGACATTCGCAGTTTATGAGGACCTTGTGTGAAGGTTCTAGCGTCGTCTGAAGGCTCTGGATATTCTCCAAGCATTTGGTTCCTCATAGCGGTTGTAAAGGGGCTCCAACCGCTGCTGTTTCTTCTGTTTGCTGAGGCGTGTGGGATCAGAGACTTTGAAGAAAGCTGGAGAAAATTCTACAAGCCACCTCGGGTCAATGGTGGTCACCTCCCTCATGTACTCCTTGGTGGTCAGCACAAGCTCATGATACACCACCCTGAGGAGAAGAACGCAGTGAAACTAGCTTTAGTACAAGCAGCATGGATACTAGTTGTGTTGTTAATCGCTTTTTGCAAACATACCATTCCGGTTGGCGATTGAACAATGCGCTGGAGGGGTGGATGTAAACCACCTGCTGGTCTATGAGGGTCCTGTAACCTTCTTGAGGGTCCTTTTTGGCTGCGTTTCGGAAGAAACCACTGCAGATGGCCTTCTGTACACGTACTGTGGCTTTACCACATGATACCACATCCAACTTGTGTCTGAAGAGAGATAAATGTGTAATTATGGAGTGTAAAGGCCCGTTCACACCAAGGATGATAACTATAACAATAAAGTTTTAAAAATCATTCTAATTCTATGAGAATAAGGAAGTTTACACCACAACTCTAACGATATCGACACAGGAATGACATAAATGGAATCACATCCAGAAGAATTTTTCCTATATATATATAAAAAAAACATCTAGCCAATCGGAATCCACTCAACTTTAAAGAGCTTGAGCAAAGCAGCGGCTTTGTTATCTTTATAGCTATTGCTCTTGGTGTGAACAGGCCTTAAGGCTTAGGTTGTGTAAGTCATATGAAGTTACTGTTAATCTCAACCCCTCACCTGTCCATGATGCCCAGCATCTGTTTGCGGATATCCTGCGCACGCCTGAGAGATCGCGCCTGGATGAAGTTTTCATAGCACCAGGGGTTGGAAAACTTGTTGTTCTTCCAGGAGTTGTAGACAGCCAACAAAGTCAGATGGTCCCCCTCAGGCTGGTGAAACTTGGCCTTCTTCTGGTCTGCCAGAGCTTGTTTGTCCTGAGATTTAGAGTGAAATCTTGATTACTATCTTTAGGATCAGTCTGCTAGGATACCTAAAACTCTATGCAATGATGTAACTGTTCCTTGACCATTCATGGATCTGTTAACGTGTGTGGGCTAAAGGAGTACCTTTGGTCTGTAGAAGACATTCTGTACTGAAAGCACTGACACAATGGTCAGCATCTCTTCGCTGCAGCCAAGATGGACAGACATGATCAACATCTTACAAAGCATGGGCTCCAGAGGAAACTCGGCCATCTGATAGGAACAGTGACAAGAAACGTAATACTTCATTTTGAAAACTGAGCAGCTACAACCAAATCCGTTGAAAACCGTAAGAAAAGAGACACATGCAAACTTACTCTACGACCGAGGCGTGTAAGCAAGCCTTCATCATCCAATGATCCCAGAGTGTACAGCTGCTCCATGGCTGTGATGAGCGTCTCCATGGGCGGAGCATCCATGAAATCAAATGACAACAGGTCATTGATGCCCATTGCCTGATTGGAGGACAAGAAAAATTCTCAGCTTATCTGCACATGCCAGAATTTTAATATTGTCCCAAGATGACTCAACATTAGAACTGTTGAATTGTACCTTTAGAGACAGTACAGTGCTGGCCAAGTTAGTTCTCTGAATCTCAGGTACGTTGGTGGTGAGCATCTCATCTCTGTAGGCACGTTCTGTGTAGAGTCTGTAGCACTTCCCAGGGCCTGTTCTACCTGCTCTGCCCGCTCGCTGCTTAGCCTGGGCCTATGGACCACAAGAATGCGGTTTAGGAGACAAAGTGTACTTAAAATGTATACTAAATGTAGTTTGGGTCATTAGAAATGGATGTTACCTGGGAAAATGGGGTAACTACTAGCTGATCAATGCCAGTTTTGGAGTTATAAACCTTCTGCTTGACAAAACCTGGATCCACCACATAGTAGATCCCATCAATTGTCAAAGAAGTCTCTGCAATGTTAGTAGCAATGACCACCTAAAAAAA
>NW_015505636.1:1112517-1113337 GCF_001515645.1 Sinocyclocheilus grahami
AAAAAAAGAGCAGAATATTTGTTAAGGTATATACAATGATCTACATTTTCAAGAAGAGTTGTTCTGATATGTCAGAAGTGACCATAGAAAGCAATGGATGGTACCTTTCTACTTCCAGGTGGTGCTGGGTCAAAGATCCTGGTTTGCATTTCACTGGGCAGGGCAGAGTAGACTGGGAGGATGATCAGTTCTGGGACATCAGGACCAAGGGATTTCATTCGTTCGTACAGGATCTCACAGGCAGTGTCAATCTCCTCCTGACCCGTCAGGAACACCAAGACGTCACCTGCACATTAAATAACTTTTATTACAGGAAGTTCATTTTCACAGGCATTTGCAAGTTCTTCTGTGAACAACTGTGTGCAAAAAGTTACCTGGAGGCTCAGTGAGGTGAATCTGCATGACTGTGATCAGACTGGCATCCAGATAATCAGTCTCAGGTTCTTTAGTGTACAAAACCTCCACTGGATATGTACGTCCAGGGATAGTAAAAATAGGTGCTTCATAAAAGTACTGTGAGAATTTCACAGCATCCAGCGTAGCAGATGTCACAATGAGCTTCATGTCAGTTCGCTTCTGTACAGTCTAAGTAATACAAAAACAAGACAAAATATTATTACATATGCCCCAAAATAAGTGGACAAATATAAGCACCTAAGTTTGTCACTTTCAAAAGTTTTTGCCGTTTTTCAAGAGTAGAAAGCAACATAGTGTTTAAAACAGGTTCAAACTCTTTAAGAATAGATCTTGCAAGCCTAATTTTTTTTAAAGTTGTTTATTGTTAACTTTATTTAAATAAGTAAATATATATATATATATA
>NW_015505636.1:1113347-1120598 GCF_001515645.1 Sinocyclocheilus grahami
ATATATATATATATATATATATATATATATATATATAAATAATTTCACCAAGGATGCTTTTTATGATTAAATACATAAAAAAACAGCAATATTGTGAAATATTACTACAATCTAAAATAAAGGTTTTCTTTTGTAATACATTTTAATATGTAATGTATTCCTTTTATGATACTTACATTTTCAGTCACATGATACTCCAGAAATTTGATATGATGATTTGGCGCTCAAGTAACATTTATTTTCTTTTTGTGAAAGCTGCAATACATTTTTTTTTCAGGATTCTCTGATTAAGACTAAGAGAAATGTCAAAATAACAGCATTTATTTGAAATAGAAATTAACTGTAACAATGCAAAAGTCTTCACTATCCCAATTTAAAGTTTTCTTGCTAAATTCAAATATTTTTTCCAAATGAATGAATACATAAATAAAATAAAATCTTTATTGACCCGGACACTCATTGACTGTGTGAACAAAGCCTCTGAACCGTACCTTCTTGAGCAGGCCAAAGAGCACATCTGTGTTAATGGTTCTCTCATGGGCCTCATCCAACATAATGATGGCATACTGGCCCAGATCAGGGTCAATCAGACACTCTCTTAACAGCATACCGTCCGTCATGTATTTAATGACAGTCTCGGGACTTGTGCAGTCCTCAAAACGGATGGTGTAGCCAACCTGCACAGACACAGAAAGAGATCCGTTTTAAACTGCTATGGTCAAATGTTAGATCATTGTTGCCAATGTTGTGGAAATTAATATAAGCAAGCATCTACCTCTTGACCTAAACAGCAACCGTATTCCTCTGACACTCTTTTAGCCACAGACATGGCTGCCACTCTTCTGGGTTGCGTGCACCCGATCTTCCCCCGTGTGGTGTATCCAGCCTCAGCCAGGTACTGAGTGATCTGAGTGGTCTTTCCTGAGCCCGTCTCACCAATCACAATCAGGATCTGGTTGTCATGGACAGCCTGTAAAGACAATGGTTGAATCTATGAACATAACTAAACTGAAAACTAGCTCAGAATGAAAATACGTATCAGTTGAAGTCACACCTGAATGAGCTGCTCTTTCAGCTTGTAGATGGGAAGACTCTCTCTTTGCTCTAGGATAGAAAGTTGAGTCTTTTTTCCATAGGAGGCCTTGTTGCCACCAAAGGCGTGTTTCTTCCATTCTGGGATGTCATTGGGCATCATACCTATGCCCCTCATGTTGGCAGCTATCTGCCTGCCGTCGGCTGTATGGATGGTGAGCGTGTGAAGACAGAAAAAAGCATTTATTAGAGATGCACAAACATGATAACAGACTTGAGCTCATACGAGCATCAGAGATAGGCTTGTTATGTGCAGACCAGCCACCATCTGCCACGATAGCAGAGCTCAGGAAATCAGATCTCCCTATCAGAGAACTAAACCCCAGTATAGACGAATAGGAAGGAAGTTTAAAGCAAAACTTCAGTTTACTCACACAATCCTACTTCACTATATACTTATCTGGAATTATCAACGTCTTTCATATTACATAACCGCTTGTTCTTTTTTTTAACTGGAGGACATGGACCGCAAAACTTCAGTTTACTCACACAATCCTACTTCACTATATACTTAATCAGACTGGTTTTCATTTTAGTCTTCAAATGTTACTAGTATTCCATGGAGGTTTCGAGTTCTAAAGCATTCTAATTAAAGTCAGATGTGTGATATTCCTATCTGATATCTCAGAATTCTGACCATAATATCATTTGTGAAAGTCTGACTTGTTGATGCAAAGTAATATCATTATCAACTATACTGCCAAGTTTACAGGACATCTTACACCTGCATTAGAGTAGGAAGTGTGACTTGAAGTGGTATTCTATTGCACTTTGCAGAGCAGAAATACATTTCTGACATCATTCCTTATTCAGATGAAGCTAGGATGAAGTTTGAATGTCTTACTGTCAGGCAGTGGGTCCACCCAGTGTTTGTTTAGGCCCGTGGGGATTGAGTCCATTTCAGCCTCCCGTTGGGCCTGTTTCACCTCCCGTCGCTCTTTGGCCAGGGCACTCTGCATCATGGCTGCTTGGGAGAGAGATCCATCGGGGTTCTGCCAGAAAAACAGAATATACGCAAGTGTAAAAATCACAGAATATGTCCAGATTCGTGAAATAAATAGCTTTGCTTTAAGTTGCTCAGGCAGCTGTAGAGTGAGAGTACAGGTGGATTGACCAACCTTGACAATCTTGACAGGACTCATGTCCATGCTCTGTTTAGTGTGTCCCCTCAGGAATGGAGGTTCCTCTTCCACCAGCTCAATCTCCAAGTCCTCATCTGACAGACAAACCACAACAGACAAAATTTGAGGTGGCTGCTCAGGCAGCTAGAGGTGTTCCAACAAAAACTATTTTTTTTGTGATGGGAAGCTGGATTTGATTTATTGTTATGGTAAAAATATTGAGTTAAACAAAGGATAATCCAATTCATACCTTCCTCATCATCTACTTTAGGCAGAATTCCTGTCTCTTCATCAAAGTCTGGGAATTCCTCCTTAGACAACACATTGGCAGCAATCATCTAAGAACAGACAGATCAAGGTGTTAAAATATGAACATAAGTAATAAATGTTATAACAAGAAATTTATTAAAAAGATGGCCATGCACCTGTTTGATTTCCCACTTCTCCGGATCGGAGATCTTGGTGAGTCTTTTGCATTCCAATGTGTCATCCTCTACCTCTGGAGCATGGCCCAGGTTCAGGTTTGTAGGTCTGTCAGGATTCCTCATGGCTGATTCTTCCTGACCTTCCCCACCTACATTTCTCCTCCTGTTAGGGTTCAGATCTTCACCAGTATCCTGGTCAACGTCCTAATAAAAGAAAGACAACCCAACAAAAATCAGCCAACATATAATGCACAGTGATCAGGTCAATATATAATACAAGCTGAGCAAAAAAATTTATTTTATATATGGAAGATATAAGCTACATTTCTAGTCAAATAGTTAAATGTATACAAGTGTTGTGTGAAAGTGCTTAAAAACAATACTAATAACAATAATAAAAGGCAATTAAATAATATTAATACAAATTATGATAACAATAATAGTAATTATTATTACTACCATTATTTTCATTAAAATAATATACATCTAAATTTGTGTATATTATAATAAAAATAGAATACTATTACTATACAATAACTATTATTATTATTACTACCACTATGATCACTAGAAATAATATTATACATTTACCAAATTCAATATATATATATATATATATATATATATATATATAGTAATGTTTTGTGGCAGAATCTCAATGTGCAGAATCTTAAAATTCTTATTATTCTTTTATTTATTTTTAAGAATTTAACAAATCTGTAAATAAAATGTGCAGATTTAAGTATGCAAATTTTAACTGTTCTCTAAATTGGTGACTTTTAGACCATTGGCAGTTTTGTCTGTTCTCTCTCATGGTTTTCATTAAGACACAGCTAACTCACCTTCATACTGAGACTTGTTTTGGATCCAGTGAAGGACAACACCTTGACTTTGACCCTTTGACCTTTGCTGACCACATCTGCCACATTTGCTACCCGACCTTCTCTCCTGAGCTCAGAAATATGGACCAAGCCTTCCCAGCGTTTCCTTCATGAAAGAAAGAGGAAAGAAAAATAATGTTTAATATCATATCATACACACTCACATCAATTTCAATAGCCTTAAAAGTAGATTTACTGCCTCTAACACATACCTGAGTCCTTCCAGCTGCACAAAGCAGCCAAACTGCATAATACTGGTGACTTTGCCATTGTAGATATCGCCCACAGATGGCTCCTCTGGAGGGGGGCGGTCCACATGTTTGTCCTTCCAGCGGTCTGAGCCTTTGTCTCTGTCTCCCCGTGCAGGACTCCTCGACCTGCTGCGAGAGTGCCAGCGGCTCCTGCGCTTCCTTCTGTCTCTCTCATTAGAGCGAGATCTGGAACGGGTGCGAGAGCGATGGCGTCTCCGCCTGTCTCTATCCCCGTCTCTGCTCCGACTGCGACTTCTGCTCCTCCGCTTCTTCTTACTGCCGCTGCTGGTTTCAGACCTAAGATGGATGATACATACACGTTAAAATGCAACAACATGATGCGGTGGGGCAATCACTGCAGCATCAAGTTTAATGGCATCTATTTTATGTTACAGAAGTTCCTCACCTGTGTTTACTGCTGCTAGGTTCTGTACCACTAACACTAGGCATAAACATCTCCAACTCTTTCATGGCATCATCAGCAACTTTCACATCATCCTCATCCAGCATAGTCTGATTAGAGGAACAGATATAGTTTATGACCCATAAGTGGTTACTGCTGATTAAAAACACATTTGAAGTTATTTATATAGTCAATGCATATATAGAATCACCCTAGTATTAGGATTGTCAGGTCTGCACAGAGCTGGAAACAGCTCTTTCAGCTTGTCCTTTTCACTCTTCGACTTAGCCACAGCATGAGAGGCTGTGCAATAAAGATCACATAAGAAAAGTCCCATCAGGAGATATGAAAAAATGCAGACGCTTGGCCTGAAGATGTTGGAATCAAAACGGACTGCTATTGTATAAGACCACCAATGCTCTTACCTTTACTAGAAGATGCTTTTGCAGGAGGACGCATGGTTTGAATGAGACGAAGCAAATTGCTGACGAGTGAATCCTAAATGACACGGTGGGTTAGATATTCTAAAACTCCAAATGTAAAATCACAACACACAAAATTGAAGGAACACATTTTTGACAGAAGAGATTTTAAAAATATTTACTGTGAAATCGGCTCCATTTTTAGCCAGCACTGTCTTAAATTCATCAATGCTTGGGTTTTTCTGAGCAAGACTGATAACAAACTCAGCTGAAAAACACATAAACCAACAAACTGTTACTACAGACTTCCATACACACACAAATTGTGCCTCTGTCCTTTACATCTGTAAATAACGTTACTAAACAAGAAACAGGCTAACCAGCTATTTACGAAACTCCTACCAACAACGTGACACGCGATCAAGTCAAATGTATAAACTTACCAAGGTCCTTATCGTTGATTCCTAAATGGTTGTCAAGCTCGGTACAAACTTTAGACACCAAAGACAAATATTCAAGCTTTTTGAGCTCGTCTTCCCCGATCTCTACCATTTCTTCAGCAATGTTGTTGTTTCATTTACCGGAAAAAAGTGACAGCGCTTCCTCGTGTCCTATAATTTCTAATTCCGGGTTACGTAACAAGCGTCCTCTAACGGTCAAATGAGAAATTGTTCTGAAGGGGGACAAATCCAATTTCCAAACCTGTATTGAAATGCTAAATTAACTGTTATGCATTTTAAAACTCGCGTACTATAAACGATGGTATTCATTAAATAGCTCTTTATTTATTTTCTCTTCCACAGCTTTAAGAAAACACAATACACGGAGATAATGCATTCAATATAATTAGTTTAATTAGAATTGCACTAAATGCAATTTAAAAATAAATAATTGTACTGTGATGTTTAGTTAAAAATTCGTCATCAATTTGTCTTATGCAAAATGTTAATATTTTATATTATATGCTGCGTTAACTTATATACAACCTAAAGATTATCAATGATATTGATGAGTAAAGAACTCTGGACTCGAATTGTCCCTCCAGAGAGATCGGTTAGGTAAAAATGCTAATGGTAGACCAACGTTTTGGTTTGTTGATATTGTTTATAACAGATCTAGTGCGGCATCTAGTGGCACAAATATGAGTTTCAGGTCACTCCACTGACAGTGCACTGCGTGAATCCGCACCACGAGCAGCTCGGCGCGGATCTATGATGCTGAAACTGGGTTTCGCATGGTCTACAATCAGGGTTCCTCGAATCTTGCCCTGGAGGGCCAATGCGCTGCAGAGTTTAGCTCCAACCCTGACCAAACTCACCTACCTGTGATTTTCTAATGATCCTGAAGACATTGATTAACATGCTCAGGTGTGTTCGATTAGGGTTGGAGCGAAACTCTGCAGGAAATTGGATCTCGTGGGCCAGATTTGAGGATCCCTGGTTTACATCATCAACCACCACCAAACACATCGCACAGGCCAGGCTCTTCACCGGATCCCTTCTGCGAAAAGACAGTCCACATACTTTATATAACAGCCGGTGCTCTAGACTACCACAAGCCCTCCAGTTTGGCCAGAAGTCAGTGCTTGCCAGTACCAGATTGTCCTGGGAAAGCTTCAGGTAGGCACTGACCTCTGACACCGTCATGCTCCAAGGCTGAGTGCTTCATGTCTTGTCTGATCGCGTGCTTTCACAACCGATTGTAAAACGATGCAGGCTTCGTTATCACTGGAGCTAATACATAGACCTTGATTATGTTACAAAATGATCATATGTACAAAACCCAGTAAGATGATGCCCACAAATGCTGTCTAGGGCAAATATTAATGTGGAATTCATACAAAAATGTTATCTAGATAGGCAGCTTAATAAGTTTTGAGACACAGCCATTGTTTATATGCAGTAAAACGCATGTTATGAAGTTGTAACTATTCCAAAGTTTGGAAGCATACATTGAAAAAACACCAACTCGTTGGCCGGCGACAGCCATGACGTCACTACCGGTGCGACTATAGTATAAATAGGCGCCGGGAGCTACACATCATTCACTTCTTCGTCTGACGCTTGCGTCCACAGCATGGTAAGAAACCTAGAGGACGCAGTGTCTCGTTCCCTACTCAGGGAACCATGGTTACATAAGTAACCCGAGACGTTCCCTTTCATGGAAACTTCGATTTGCATCCTCTAGGGGTCGCTATGGGGAACGGTATACCCACGCCACCATGCTGAGGGGAGTGCAAGCCAGAACTATGGCAAGCACTAAGTACCAACTCTACCATATTGCTATGGGAGTCGTCCATTGGGACGTTAGACGGCTGTCAGTGACGTTATTCCCTACGGCCAAAGGCCTAGGCTACATACCCCAAAATACTTACCTGTTAGGGCCAGACTCCTGGGCCCGGGGTAGAACTCAAGGCTTGGAATCAGGACTTGCCTCCTTTAAGGGAATACGACCAAGAGCCTAGAATCATACTAGTCTTGGTCTGTCACACAGGGGCTACCGCACGTTTGTCTTTGCATGTGGTGAAGGAACTGTCTCAACAGATCCTTAGTAGCAATACCCTGCTAAGTAGGTATCCAGAGGATACATAGGGGGAGTGGTGCCCAAGGCAGAACCGGGGTTTTAAACCACTCAAAAAGAGCACGAAGTCTTTGCG
>NW_015505636.1:1120608-1168858 GCF_001515645.1 Sinocyclocheilus grahami
CTTGCCTACCTCCCTTTGACCCACGATACTTCCTACCCCTACCCGCAGGCCAGGAGTCGCGACACTAGCCTTCTGTGCTCGTCTCTGATCCTCAAATCGAGACGGGCCAGGACCCCTGGGCTGTTCGGGCTCAGACCTTCGTGGAATGAAGGTTTTGAAGGCCGCTGAGCGCGCCTTCGCCTCCCTGAACTTTTCGACGACCGTCTCAATGGATGTACCAAAAAGTTCAGAGGGCGAAACCGGGGTATCGAGAAGAAAACCCCTTTCTTTCTTCCCGATGTCTGCCAGGATTACCCACAGCTGCCTCTCCGTTACTACCATCGCCGCCATGGATCTGCCCATGGCAGAGACAGCCTGCTTAGTAGCACGGAGAGTAGCATTCTCCTCCGTGCCTCAGCAGCGGCGGGTCCTGAACCGCGGGAAGCAGATGGCTGTCCCTCTTTACTTGAAAAGAGAGATAAACGAGAACGGAGCTTTTTCATTGGAAAAAAATCGCAATGCACGCAGATTGCCCCCTCGAGGACATCGCGTGCATGCTCTTCGCCCAAACAAACAACACATAGATCGTGTGTGTCATCTGGTGTCAAATAGCGATGACAAGGATGCACACACCTTCTAAATGCTCTGCTAGTGCTCACCATAATAAATAGAGATAGCTCTTACTTTTTCCTTGGAAATGCATGCTTCAAACAGAGCAGTCAATGAAGACGAAGAAGAGAATGATGTGTATTTATACTATAGTCGCACCGGTAGTGACGTCATGGCTGTCGCCGGCCAACGAGTTGGTGTTTTTTCAATGTATGCTTCAGACACGGGTCACGACGAGGCGTTCCCCATAGCGACCCCAAGAGGACGCAGTTCAAAGTTCCCATGAAAGGGAACGTGTCGGATGCAATGGACGCATCCAAAGACTAGGGGCACTTTTATCCTTGTGAAGTTGAATAAAAAAAACTTGTTCAAAAGTCACGTAACACAGTCTCATAAGTTTAAATAATTTGTCTAGTTTTAAGGTCTGTAAGAGAACAAACTTAGATTACAAGAGAAATTGTTAATATTTTACATTTTTTCCAACCTGCAATGAACAAATGTAATTTCCACCACATCTCAATATACAGCTGTTATTTAAAAATAGATCAAACTTATGCCACTCAAGAATTGTCTAAGATCATTTTTGTAACTAGTTTTACAAGTTTTTCCACAATGTACAATAATTATACATTTGTCAATTAGATACATTAACTGCCCTAAGGACCAAATGCTGAACTGTACACCTGTCACACTATGAAATGTAATATTGGTTTGGGTAAGAGCTTATTAGAAAATAAATACCTTGAATTTTTATATTAAGTAGAGCATGATCTCATAAATTGTGGATACATTTTTAATGTGTGATGAGAACTTTTTAAATATTTCTTAAAAATGTGTGTGGTGATGGAAATGACAGGGTGTTGTGGAAATGACAATGAATTAACGTGAGAGCGCGCCTTCGCCTCCCTGAACTTTTCGACGACCGTCTCAATGGATGTACCAAAAAGTTCAGAGGGCGAAACCGGGGTATCGAGAAGAAAACCCCTTTCTTTCTTCCCGATGTCTGCCAGGATTACCCACAGCTGCCTCTCCGTTACTACCATCGCCGCCATGGATCTGCCCATGGCAGAGACAGCCTGCTTAGTAGCACGGAGAGTAGCATTCTCCTCCGTGCCTCAGCAGCGGCGGGTCCTGAACCGCGGGAAGCAGATGGCTGTCCCTCTTTACTTGAAAAGAGAGATAAACGAGAACGGAGCTTTTTCATTGGAAAAAAATCGCAATGCACGCAGATTGCCCCCTCGAGGACATCGCGTGCATGCTCTTCGCCCAAACAAACAACACATAGATCGTGTGTGTCATCTGGTGTCAAATAGCGATGACAAGGATGCACACACCTTCTAAATGCTCTGCTAGTGCTCACCATAATAAATAGAGATAGCTCTTACTTTTTCCTTGGAAATGCATGCTTCAAACAGAGCAGTCAATGAAGACGAAGAAGAGAATGATGTGTATTTATACTATAGTCGCACCGGTAGTGACGTCATGGCTGTCGCCGGCCAACGAGTTGGTGTTTTTTCAATGTATGCTTCAGACACGGGTCACGACGAGGCGTTCCCCATAGCGACCCCAAGAGGACGCAGTTCAAAGTTCCCATGAAAGGGAACGTGTCGGATGCAATGGACGCATCCAAAGACTAGGGGCACTTTTATCCTTGTGAAGTTGAATAAAAAAAACTTGTTCAAAAGTCACGTAACACAGTCTCATAAGTTTAAATAATTTGTCTAGTTTTAAGGTCTGTAAGAGAACAAACTTAGATTACAAGAGGAATTGTTAATATTTTACATTTTTTCCAACCTGCAATGAACAAATGTAATTTCCACCACATCTCAATATACAGCTGTTATTTAAAAATAGATCAAACTTATGCCACTCAAGAATTGTCTAAGATCATTTTTGTAACTAGTTTTACAAGTTTTTCCACAATGTACAATAATTATACATTTGTCAATTAGATACATTAACTGCCCTAAGGACCAAATGCTGAACTGTACACCTGTCACACTATGAAATGTAATATTGGTTTGGGTAAGAGCTTATTAGAAAATAAATACCTTGAATTTTTATATTAAGTAGAGCATGATCTCATAAATTGTGGATACATTTTTAATGTGTGATGAGAACTTTTTAAATATCTTAAATGAACACCCATCTTCTGTAAAGAGTAACTGTAAAGAACACCTGAAACTGTATCATTTAAACAGAGATGTGGAATGTGGAAAATTTAGTTTGCATGTGTGTGAGAGAGAGAGCGTTTGCTCGCGCGCACGCGTGCGTGTGTGGTGTGAGTCAAGGCCAAATCTAATTAAGTGTTTCACAGATTTCTTTCCAAACAGACACAATAATTTCCTTGTGACGTTTGGTCACTGGTACAGGCTCAGGGATAAGGCCTATGATATTCTTGGTTTGGTACCAGATTATGCTTTTACTACTCCTTTTTCTTTTTTCTTTTTTCCTCAGGTATCTCTCCCTGTCTCCTTTAAGTCTCTTTTCATATTTTATAGGGCCAGCTTTTATTTTGTCCCCATAGGCCTGTGACCTTTCTTTTGTTGTCTTAGGTGGCATCTTAAAAATAGATAAAAATGAAATCAATTAATATAAAAGTAATATAATTTAGAAATAAAAATAATATCATAATATAAATATAAAAAGTATTGTAATATATTATAATATAAAAAGTATTACATAAATCTACTCTTGCAATCCATATCAATTGTACTTTGTAACCATAAATGTCATTTCTACCACAGAGGGCAGTGTGGTGGAAATGACATTTCGGTAGTTTTTTGTGAAAAAATGGAAGATAGCTTCACTGATTAGCTTTGAATTAATACTTAGCATTTCATGTATGCAAAATACTCTTATTTAACTTAAAATGTTTAGCTTTTTAAAAACACCCTTGAATGTACAGCATGTTTGGAAATGACATAGAATAAATATATTAACTGATCAAGCAATATTTACCTTGATTTTTCTTCATTTGTTGTTGATGAAAATTTAAATTCCCTCCATTTCCAACATGTGCTCTGATGTCACTGAACATTTCCATAGAAACCACCTAAACAATCTTTCACACAAACTTTTTAAAGGGACATTACAGTGTTGTGGTGGAAATGACACTAATACTGTGCGACAGCTATATTTTGTATAAAAAGTAATATTGATAGTGGTCTCACATTAAATACTATTATGTATCTTAATTATTTTACTACTGCTTAATTCAGGTACATTAATAGTTACCAGATAAGTCATATTTTTAAACTGTATTTTCATTGTTGAAGTTTAAAAGTCTGGGTGTGCAACAAGGAGAAAACAGTGATTTTGATCTGTATTGATGGTAAATTTGTTGAAATTAATAAAATTATACATTTTTTTGTAATGTAAAATAAAACTATATGTTACATATACAAAATATTATATTATTGTATAATTACCAAAGAACATATAATGATTACATCACCTTCATAAATTGAATAAAAACAGAAAAAAGCACAAACACAATGACACACGTTCTTTATTCATCATTTTGTAGATGTAAAGTTAAAAAAAATCGTTGAATTTTATGGAAAAAAAATTCACTTAAACGCACCTGACATCGTTATTACGACTTGTCAACTCGTAAGTACGAACGTCCCAGGAGGACTTGAACGCAACTTTAGCTGGACAGCCACCTGAAAAGTTCCCTAAACCATTTTTTTTTTAGCATTTTCCGGCCTCTGTTTACTAAGGTTCCCTATGAGCAGTGGCACTCAGTTAAAGCATTTTCAATATCAATTTAATTCACCACAGATATGTCCTATGATTGTTTTAGGTCTTCTGGAGCGGTTTTCTTCAGCATGGCATCTGGGAGTGATGGACCGGACACATTAAAGACCCCAAAACACACCAATCGCCTGAGTAAAGAAAGTCTTCCTATCTATTACAACATGCACATAACCATGTGGACTGGTAAGGGGCTCTGAGATCTTTAGGCTTACTGTAAACACAAAGTCAATTTAGATTATACATTTTTGGAGAAACTGTCAACAATAAGCACCCCGTGAATGCTTTTTAAAACTTGCAATTCCTAATATAACTTTCCTGTATTTCCCCTGTATTAGTGTATTGTAACTTCCCTGTATTAGTGCATTTTCTCTTAAAAAAAACTAAACAATGCATGGAAATCTAATTTTAAATAATATAAATAGAATTACACTACATTTAATTACAAATAAATTATACTGTGATGTCTTGTCAAATATTTGTCATCACTTTCTCTCATACAAATGGTCAATATTTTATACTATATTTTGTGTTGACGTAAATGCAAACCAAGTTTTGATCATGTCTGATATATTTTACAAAGTATTTTTTTGAAAGTTTTGTTCTTTCCAGGTATCCTTGGGGACAAGAAGCCTTTGATTAAGCGAAGAGTGAAGACATGCCCATTTTTCTTTCAGGTAACTTGAAAGAATACATGTTGGATGCATGTTTTTTTAGTGTTGTTTAACGCACAAGCCTAAATATTACAGTCTTTACTGTTTATTATCGCTTACAGTGGGTTATTCCACCTGTCACTGGTGTCACGTGATGAAGAGGGAATCGTTTGAAGATGAGGAAATTGGAAAAATCCTCAGTGAGAACTTTGTCTTTATAAAGGTGGACAGAGAGGAGAGGCCTGATGTGGACAAAGTTTACATGACATTTTTGCAGGTTTGGACCAGTAGAATTCATGTGTTGTCAACGCCATAACTTACAAAGTGTAATGTATAATTAAAATAGGGTGATTGCTTTCTTCCCAGGCAACCAGCAGCGGTGGTGGCTGGCCAATGAGCGTGTGGCTCACACCAGATCTCAGGCCATTCATAGGTGGCACTTACTTCCCTCCCAGAGACAGTGGAAGAAGACCTGGACTGAAAACTGTATTATAGAACAAATAGGAGCCAAGATTTAAGTTTCTTATATTTGTTATTTTATATTATTATTTTTATTTATATAATATGTGTCTATTATATATTGATTATTTTGATGTCCTATGTGTTTATTTATTTTTTCCCCTACATCTCTGTATACTAAGCCCCCCCCCTAGTGAGCAGTGGCAATCAGTTAGTGCAGGGGTTTTCAAACTGAGGTCAGTTAGCCACAAGAGGGTGCTAACGTGTCTGTGGAAAAGTATAATAATACTACTACTAATAATAAATATAGCTGCAAGCAGCAATTACCGGGGTTCAAGCACTTTAAGGCCTTGAAGGTGGTATGCTTTTAGGGTCTAGGCCAACCTGGATGTATGGCTGACAGTAAAACACATCCAAAATGGAGAATAGGCTCACAGACACATACACACACAGAAATGAAATGGTTAAACTACTATATTAATACTTAATAAGCATACTTGCGTGCGCACACACACACACACACACACACACACACACACACACACACACAGACAGACACAGACATAAAATCACACAGATTTTGTTGCAGATATAGATATTTGACATAAATGATAGGTGACACAATACTTATTGCAAGTCATTTTCAGGTTTCACTGTAATCATAATCTGGCATAATTGTAAAAACTAATATGTCTGTATGAACATAATGGTTAACTATGACTAAATGTGATTTTAAATGTTATAATAGTGATTTTATACTGTCTAAGCATGAATTCATCAAACCTATGAATAGTACTGTTTAAGTGCATTTTAATGCCAATGTGTTTAATTCCATTAGTGGTCTTCCATTACCATCTAGTGGTTATAAATGCAATTCCTCATACAACACTGTGTTTAACCTTTATAACTATTATAATGTTATTTTTTGCACAATCTCTCTTCAATTTTGCATGCTTGTTTAAAAGGAAATTATGCATCATTTTACACAGTTTTGAGAGACACTGTGGGCTTTCTTTCAGGATTTTAGGCCTTTGGGTACACAATGTAAAGAACATATTAAAAAAATTACCGATTTATAGTTGTCCAAATGCAAATGTTCAAAGTTTGTTTTGATAATTATTGACCTAGAGAGTCAAGAGAATATTACTGCACTTATTTGATTGATTTTGAGTAAAAAACTGAGTAGTTCACAAAAGTAGGTTTTTAAAATAATCTCAAATATTTAATGAACAGTTTGATTGACAACATTGGTCCTAGAGGTAAAGTTCTTCAGAATGAGGAGATCTATCATATGATCTGAAGATCTAGTGTTCGTGTAAATATATGCACATTTTTTTTTAGCAATTTGAGGCCATTTACCATTGAAATCTTGTGTTTTTGAAGCCTTTTTAACTGTTATTGTGCCACCTATGGTCCGATCTCCACGAAATTTTGCATGCTTGTTAAGAGTCATCTGACACATGTTTTCACCGCGTTTCAAAATGTTTAGAGTTTTTGTTTAGGTTTTATAGGCTTTGAGGTATATTTGACCACGCCCCTTTTATAATGACCCCCTTATAGGTAACTGAAGGACAAAATTCATATTTTTTTTAATAATTATTGTTCTAGATAGTCCAGATAATATTACTGCAGTGGTTTGATCGAGATTGAGCGACAAACCTAGGACTAGTTTGCAAAAGTAGATTTTTAACATATTTAATGAAAGATTTGATTGACAGCATTAGTCCCAGAGGCAAAGTTGTTCAGAATGCGGAGATCTATCATATGATATGAAGATCTAGTGTTTGTGTGAATATATGAACATGTTATACAATTTGAGGTCATTTATTACAGAAATACTGTGTTTTTGAGACCGTTTTAACTGTTATAGCGCCACCTATGGTCCAATCTCTATGAAACGTTGCATGCTTGCTAAGTGTCTTCTGAGACACGTTATCACCAAGTTTCATAAAGTTTTGAGTTTTTGTTTAGGTTTTATAGGCTTAAAATTAAAGGTTTTATAGGCTTAAAATTACCCCATTATAGCTAACCAAAGGACAAAATTAAACATTTTTTTTGATAATTATTGATCTAGAGAGTCCAGAGAATATTACTGCAGTGGTTTGATCGAGATTGATCGAAAAACCTAAGACTAGTTTGCAAAAGTATGTTTTTTAAATAATCTTGAATATTTAATGACCAGTTTGATTGACAGCATTGGTCCTAGAGGCAAAGTTGTTCAAAATGAGGAGATCTATCATATGAAATGAAGATCTAGTGTTTTTGTGAATATATGTACATGTTCTATAATTTGAGGTAATTTTCTATACAAATATTGTATTTTTGAAGCCTTTTCAACTGTTATAGCGCTACCTACAATTCGATCTCCATGAAAGTTTGCATGCTTGTTAAGAGTCATCCGACACATGTTTTCACCAAGTTTCGTAAAGTTTGCAGTTTTCGTTTAGGTTTTATAGGTTTTGGGGTATGTTTGACAACAACCTTTTCTAAATGACCCCGTTAAAGTTAACCAAAGAACAAAATTCAACTTTTTTTTGATAATTATTGATCTAGAAAATCCAGAGAATATTACTGCAGTGGCTTGATCGAAATTGAGCGAAAAACCTAGCACTAGTTCGCAAAAAAGTAGGTTTTTAATATATTTTTTAATGTTTAATGAATGATTTGATTGACAGCAACGGTTCTTGAGGAAAAGTTTCTCATTATGAGGATTTCAATCAAATGATATGCATATTGTGTTGATGTGTGGAAAATCGTGCAATATACAATTGTTTATGCACTTGAAAAACGCAAGTTCCCCCCCCTGTGGCCAATTTCTTTCAAAATTCTTACAGACCTTTAGGGTCCTGAGTTGAACATGCCCACCGAGTTTTTTTTTCCCGATCGACCTCCGTTAACCCTGTCAAATAGGTGCTTAAATTTGTTTGGCCAATGGCGGCCATGTTTTTTGCGATACCCAAATGTCCTCATAGACCCTTATGGCACACTGAACAAAGACACTGCATACCAATTCTCAAGTCGATCGGACCAACGGTTGCGTAGTTATAGCTGTTTTTATGTTTCTTTCATCTTATAGCGCCACCAAGTGGCAGAGCTGCGCAATTTTTTTGATTTTACCAAAGATTGAGTTCCTACACATGTGTACCGAGTGTGGTGAAGATATCTCATTCCGTTCAAGAGTTATAGCCATTGTAGTCAAATTGGCCCCGTCTCTTTCGAACGTTTTGGAGCCCCTTTGCAACCGTGAGTTGAAAGTTCAAACTTTTTTAAAATAATTATTCATAAACACTGTCCATAGAGTATTTCTGCACTGGTTTGGTTCTGATTGGGCGAATAACCTTGGACTAGTTTGCAAAAGTAGCTTTTTTAAATAATCTTGAATATTTAATTAAGAGTTTTATTGACAACATTGGTCCAAGAGGCAAAGTTGTTCAGCATGCGAAGGTCTATCTTATGATTTCAAGATTTAGTGTATGTGTGAATATATGAACTTTTTGTGTACAATTTAATTCTGTTATAATTGAAATATTGTGTTTGTGGAGACTTTTTTTACTGTTATAGCGCCATCTATGGTCTGATATTCATGAAACTTGCTTGCTTGTTAAGAGTCATCGGACACATGTTTTCACTGAGTTTCGTAAAGTTTTGAGTTTTTGTTTAGGTTTTATTGGCATTTGGGTATATTTGGCCACGCCCCTTCTCTAAATGACACCGTTAAAAGTAAGCGAAGGACGAAATTCAATTTTTTTTTGATAATTATGGATCTAGAGAGTCCAGAGAATTGTGCTGCAGTGGTTTGATCAAGATTAAGCAAAAAACCTAGGACTAGTTCGCAAAGTTTTTAACGTAATTGAGAATATTTAATGAACATTTTTATTGATAGCAAGGGTTCTAGAGGAAAAGTTACTCGATATGAGAAGATCTATCAAATGATATGCATATTGTGTTGATGTGTGAAAAATCGCGCAATATACAATCTTTTACGCACTTGAAAAATGCAATTTCGCGCCC
Source organism: Sinocyclocheilus grahami (assembly GCF_001515645.1). Taxonomy (NCBI): domain Eukaryota; kingdom Metazoa; phylum Chordata; class Actinopteri; order Cypriniformes; family Cyprinidae; genus Sinocyclocheilus; species Sinocyclocheilus grahami. Next base: position 1,130,079 of record NW_015505636.1, read on the forward strand.
CAGTGGCCGAATTATTTCAAAATTCTTAGAGATCTTTAGGGCCATGTGTCGAACATGCCCACCGAGTTTCGTTCCGATTGACCTCCGTTAACCCTGTCAAATAGGTGCTTAAAAGAGTTTGGCCAATGGCGGCCATGTTTTTTCACGCGCAGATAGGGGAAGAGAGCCGGCGTGCTCGTGAAGCTCAGGAAACGCAGATTCAGAACGCCGTTGCCGAGCATCCATCTGGCGAATCTCCATTCTCTACCCAACAAAACGGACAAACTTCTTCTGCTCTCCCGGACAAATAAGGATTTTCACACTCTGCTGCTCTGTGTTTCACGGAAACCTGGCTGAATGACGCCATTCCGGACAGCGCGTTGAGTCTCCTGGGCTTTCAGCTGTTTAGAGCAGATCGCGACGCAGAATCAATGGGGAAAGCGCGCGGCAGCGGGACATGTTTTTACATCAACGAAAGGTGGTGTACAGATGTTACAGCGTTAAAGAAGATGTGTTGTTCTGATCTAGAAGCGCTTTTCATTAACTGTAAGCCGTTCTATTCGCCGCGGGAGTTTCACTCGTTCATTCTTGTGAGTATTTACATTCCTCCACAAGCACACGTGAGCTCAGCTTTACAGAAACTCGCTGATCTGATCACAGAGACAGAACAACAACACCCGGACTCTGTTTTAAACACATTCCTTGTATGTGCAAACATACTTGGCAATAAAGCTCTCTCTGATTCAGATTCAGATTCTGATATTCACTGTCCCGAGAATATTTCTGCATTGGTTTGGTTCCGATCGGGCAAAAAAACCTAGGACTAGTTCGCAAAAGTAGGTTTTGGACATACGTCAAATTTGTGGAAAAACGATACGTCCTAGACCAAAAAGCAGAGTGACCGTTTTTAATTTGCTTGACCGAAGGATTCCAAAAATTTTACATTTTTGAGTATATGACAAGCGGTTTAGGCGTTATTAGTACTTACGCGCTTTTGATCGCTGTAGCGCCCCCTATTGGCCGATTGGGGTGAGACTTTGATAGGTTCTCCCCAAATTGAGCTCTATCATTTGGCCAAGTTTCAAGTTTCTAGGCCTTACAGGTTAGTCTGCACGATCAGTTTTAGGGCAGAAGAATAATAATAATAAAAATAAAAATCCTAACAATTACAATAGGGTTTCAGCACTGCGTGCTTGAACCCCTAATAATAATAATAAGAAGAAGAAGAAGAAAAAGAAGAATGAAAAAATAAGTTAGCATTTAACAAATTGGACATTATAACAATTATTCTATTAACTGTCTAGTTTTGTGTATTTCTTTTAAGTTTATAAATCTAACAGTAGTCTTAAAGAGATCAAATGAATAAAGTAAACGTTTTTCAGATAATATTTAATATGTATTGTTTGAACAAGTATTGTTCAAAGTTTTTAAAAAGTAAAGTAATACTTAATTAAGTATTCAGCAAGGATGCATTGACTTGATCAAAAGTGACAGTAAAGACTTTTACATTGTTGCTGATAAATGCTGTTCTTTTGAACTTTTTATTCATCAAAGGATCCTGGAAAATAAATTTCATGAGCAAATCATCTTATTAGAATGATTTCTGAATGATCATGTGACACTAACTTAACTTAAATTTTAAAATATATTAAAACAGAATGTATAGTTATTGTACAAAGTTATTGTAAGTTGTAAGAAGGTTTAACAATATTTCTGCTTTTCCTGTTTTCCAATATTACCTAAATCCCTGTATACTATGCAAGGCGAACTACTTGCTACATCCTGCCTTACGAACAACTGGTGCAACCAAATAATGTATAGATTTAGTTACAAATTAGCTAGTAGTTACTAAGCCTCTAGTGTGGACTTAATGTTCTAATTTAAGTAAGAACATACGAATGGCTGGTGCAACCCTACCCTGTATACTAAGGCCCCCTAGTGAGCAATAATTGTTGAGCACAAGCATAACTTTCCTTCAAAAATCTTTGAATACTACTGTATGTATAATATTATTTCACAGTATAAATGGGTCTTTATACATTAAAATAAATAGCTTCCTTTATATTGACAATGGCATCCAAAGTTTGAAAACCATGTACTGTGGTGCTCTAATGTCTGAGTACCTTCATACTGTGTGTTTTAGTGGCAGAGCAACAGAGAAACCCTGGAGTCTAGTGGAGAGAGAGTACTGGAAGCCCTCAGGAAGGGGACAGAAATCTCTGCCAGCCCTGGAGAAACTCTTCCATCCGGCCCAGATGTTGCCAACAGATGTTACCAGCAGCTGGCTCGTTCATATGAGGAAGAATATGGAGGCTTTCGAGAGGCTCCCAAGTTCCCTTCACCAGGTAAACAAAACACTGGGATGAACTGAAAAGATTTATCACTAAAACTTGTACAGTATTTATAGTCTGTCAATCATTTGTTATTAGAACAGAGTCACAAAGAGAGTAAACACAATATCCTGTTGACCACCTGTCTTGTGAGTTAATTACCTGTCAAATATGCATCTGCATTAATAATGTAGAATGGACTTGTGTTTTTCTTTTCTCCAGTGAACCTGATGTTCCTGATGTCATTTTGGGCAATAAATCGTGCCAGCACTGAGGGAGCAGAAGCGCTGCAAATGGCCCTTCACACTCTCCGAATGATGGCACTGGGGGGCATTCATGACCATGTGGCACAGGTGACATGCAAAAACTGTGTATTCAGAACCTGTGTCGAATATATCAGTTCTTTCCTTTTAATTACATAACCAAACAGAATAATTTTCTTTCTTTCAGGGCTTTCACAGATACTCCACAGACTACTCCTGGCATGTTCCTCACTTTGAAAAGATGTTATATAACCAAGGCCAGCTTGCTGTGGCCTATATCACTGCTTACCAGGTGGGAATATGTATGTGGGGATGTATGTATGTTTAATATGTTTAATAAGATATATTTTCTGTGCTTCTTATCTCTCTTGATAAATGCTTATGTCCAGAAAGTAATAATGAAACACTGTTCTGTATTTCTGGACTTTGTAGACAGAATAAGGACTTTATTGTTGTTATATGTTGCTTATTCTGTGGTTATCTATAAAAAGCTAAAGTTAAAGAAATAGTTTACCCAAAAAAAGAAAATTTCCTCACCCTCGGGCATCCAAGATGTTGATGAGTTTGTTTCTTTATCAAAAAATATAGCAAATATAGCAAGAAATGAGCACTGATCAAGTCCACAACAGTTCTAGACAAATATGTGGATGGATTTTGATGTGAGAGGACAACAGTGGATTAACTTTTTTGTACTTGTGGATAATTGTGATGAGGTGTTTGAACTCTCATTTATACGGCACCCATTCACTGCAGAGGATCCATTGGTGAGTTAGCTAGTGAGCTAATGTGATTTTTTTTTTCTCCAAATCTGTTCTAATAAAGAAACAAACTCATCTTCGTCTTGGATGGCCTGAGAGTAAATTTTCAGCATGTTTTCAGTTTTGTGTGAACTGTTCTTTTAAGATGATTTTAAGATTTGTATAACAATCAACTAAAATGTTCTAGTTATATATATGGCATTGGCTTGACTGGGTGTGGTGTTATTATGGCTGTTGATCGCTGCAGGTGTCTGGGGAACGCCTATTTGCAGATGTGCCTCGTGACGTGTTGCTTTACGTCTCCAGAGACCTAAGTGACAAGGTGAGTCTTCTTCTCCCTCATTAGATCCCATATTTGGCATCAGTCATGCTGAATCAGCACCAACCCACAAAAGCACTGAAAATTCGCTCAGGTCAGAGCCCTTTTTGAGGTCAACCCTCCTCCACTATCCAGCTCAGGGTGCCAGCCATCTTGTGATGATGAATAGTTTGATGACACACAATTAAAACCCCCTCAAATTTATGGAGTATTTAGGTTCCAACAATGCTTCCCTTGAACCTTATTTATCTATCATATTTTGGTTGTTCCCCACAAAAAGCATACAAAATATAGCTGAAAACTTCACATTCTCACTGTACTATAAATCATCCCCTTCTTATTATTCTGTAAATAACAACCAGAGGTTCACTGTGTGCTGAAGATACGTAAAGTAACATGGTTTAACAAGATAACTTGTGGCCAAGAAGTAATGATCCCCTCAAGAAACCGCAATGTACCTTCGAAAGCAGCCTACAAGTGGCAAAAAATAAATACACCACATTTGATTATGAGCATTGTGCTGCCCTCTGCAGTCTGGCGGCTTCTATAACGCTGAGGATGCAGATTCCTTTCCTACAGTGGAATCCACTGAGAAGAGAGAGGGAGTGTTTTGTGTGTGGACAGCAGGAGAGATCAGAGCGCTGCTTCCTGACATCGTGGAAGGCGCCGCAGGAGGCACAACATAGGCGGATATCTTCATGCATCATTATGGTGTGAAAGAGCAAGGCAATGTGGACCCCGCTCAGGTTTGGGAATTTGAGGTTTTATGAAAGCAATAGTAAGATTCTTGGCTACAACAAATAATTTTTTTTTATTTATCAAATAATTCATTTGGATTCATTTTCTAATCATGCATATAAAATTATCGTTATGTGTAGCTACCTGTTTATTCTATTCCCTTACAAAATGTTTTGTTTTTCCCTTGCTGTAATTTAAAAATATATATACAAAAATAAATTAATGTGTCAAATAGTTATAATTTTTTTTGTGCAAATTTAGAGTTCAGCTCCTAAAATAATTATTGTAATTATACTATTACAAAAGAAAAGTTTTGCAAATATCTTTAATTGTCAAATGAACAACAGGTCAATAATAATAATAATAATGTTTCACAAATCATAACACAAATTCCGTTTAATTTCCAATTCGCAGTTTTGTCTAGTAGGTTGGTACTTCACTGATACTTACTTCACTAATATAAAAAAGTACGTTCTAGTAGAATGAATGGAATTCAGTTAAAACCAATAGCATGTTTTGTTTGACATATTTTGTCCTATTTCTCAAAAACAAGTTAGCATTTAAAGGTGCAATAGCAGAAAATTCTTTTGTTATGCTGGTTGTAAGTCTCTGCACATCCCGATAGCAATCATTATGTTAAAGGTGACATATCATGAAAATCTGACTTTTCCAGGTTTTAAGTGCTATAATCAGGTCCCCGGTGCAAAAAGATTAACCCAGTAACTTTGTTTTGGTAAGCCTTTTTCTGCAAGCGTCTGAGAAAACGAGCGCGTTTGATTTCGCTCCCTTGGTGATGTTGCAAAAGGATCTCATTATAATCTTACCGCCCCTTAATCTGTAAGTCTCCACCCACAGCGCCGTCATTTGATTTCGCAAGCGACAACGGTGTACCAGTTCTAATGCCATGGCAAAAGTTTGAGCAAAACATACTAACTGTTCTGTCTTTGTCTGCACAGACGAGCACATAACACTATTTAGATCTAAAATAAACATTATTTTATGATTTATTTCCCAGCTGTTTACCTTCACAGACATAACCGACTGTTTTTGTAACTCGTGTGTTTTTAACATAAACGTGTGTGTGAATGAGAACTTAGTTTAGTACTCACATGCTGTGTGGTGGCCGCTTTCTGTCCATGTGATTCGGATGTGTGAGTGGATATCGTCCTCTTTTGGAAGACCAAACAAAGTTGTTTCGCTTTCACAATGAAGCACACAGCATCTTCAGGACATGGCTGCCGCGTCAACAATACTACGGCGAGAATAAAAGTTACGCCTTCTTTCTTTGCGTGAACATTTGGGCGGCGTTATGCAAACCTTCCCAGATCGTGACGTAGGTATGTTGGGGCGTGTTAGAACGAGCCGTTTTAGGTAGGCGTGGTTAACTCTTAACTTTTATAAAGAATATCTCTTTGGTTTTGAGACTTTAGTCTTTGCAACTTTTCAGATCTTCTTTATGCACCAAGAGCTTGTAACACTCCAAAGAGAAAGGAAAAATTGAAATCGCATCATATGACCCCTTTAAGTGGTCTAAATGATTTTATATGTATTTATATATTCTGTGGAAGGCGTAGGACCAAGAAATGTTCGTCCAATCAAAACGCTCATTCCGAGCATTTTTTATTAGCTTTCCTACTTGCCTGTCAAGATATGTATTTGCATACCTCTGCGCACCCGGTTCGCGCAGACAGGATATATCATCAGCGCATTCACGTACATTGTGCAGACAGAGTGAAAATGGCAGGCAAACATCAACAACCTGATCTTCCTTCCTGTTATTGTAGTACTGTTACTAACTGTACTATAAAGTTTTCTCACATGAATGACACATGATGTATTGTAGTAATGTTGTCACTGGTCCTCTGATCTGTTTGCGTTCATGCACTCAGAGAGCATGGCTTTGGACGGCGATTTGCAGGGAGGGTGGGATGTTCGCTTTCAGTGCTATCAGGCTAAAGTTAGCATTTTCCAAGATCTCCTACTGCACCTTTAATGTATACAGCAAAGCTGATTATATAATGCAATTTTTTTTTAAACATTTTTTAAAGATTTTTCTTTATTATGTGCATTTACTGATTTGTTACTTGGTGTTTTTGTAGGACCCCCATGGAGACTCAGTGGAGCTCACCACTGCTCACTTTGGTATAAGTGTGGACAGACTGTCCGAGCTGCTGTCCGATGCCAGGGCCAAGCTGGCCGAGGTGCGAAAAGCACGCCCACCTCCTCACCTGGACACCAAAATGCTAGCTTCCTGGAATGGTAAGTTTCCCGCATCCTGATTGGAGACAAAGTAAATGTGTCAACCAGTAATATACTACTGGAAATCCCAGAGCACTGAACCAGGAAAAGACTCTAATTAGAGTTAATTGCATTTCATAGGGTGTTTTGAAATGGAAACAGCCATCAATTAATCAATGAGAGACTGAGGCATGAAGAAAATTTGCAATACTTGCATCCCCTGAAGCTATATGTACCCCCTTCCTATCCTTATGATTTTATTGATTTCGTTTTGCGAACAAGGTCCAGTGTTCGACAAGCTCCGTAAATGTTTTGTTTTCTTTCTGACTGGGTTTGCTTTAATAGCAGCACTAAAATGTTAGAGTTCTTTCATGGGGTACTTAGATGTGGTGCCAAGCCTTTAAAAGCCCACAGAGGGGACCTTTGGGTTGTGGTCTTTGCTCTCATTGTCTTTAATGAAAGGATATCAAAACCTTTGCAGGGTGCCAAGGCCCTTTCGGAGCTCTGGCTGACAAAATCGCTCGAAGAATAGTGACTAATGAGCTGATATCTTAATTAAAGAAAGCCCGAGACATTGTTTAATGAAACTGTTCCTTCCAGAGCTACGCTCCATTACATTCTTAATTCATACTGACTGGATATTGCTACCTGCAGAGTAACCCTTCGCATTAATCAAACCTGATAGGCCCACTCTCATAGCCGTGAGACATGTCAGGGCTACAGGCACATGGAGCTCTGACAGGACTATTGTTAGTGATCCCCAGCCCTCCGAACACATTCTACTTTAGATCTTAGTCTTAATGTCTCCTTTCAAAGCTCCTCTGTCTTGGTTGGCACCTATTGCACCTTTACCAAAATGTTTTTAGCTCTTGTTGGGGGGGTCATTATCTGAGAGGCAGAACTCTTCCTGAAAGTTTTACATAAGCAGGTTGTTTGCCCAAGTACTTTTGCTGGAGAAACCACAGACAGAAAATGGCTTCAGCATTCCAAGAAACTTGTTTTCTAAATTGAACACGGTCAGGTTTTCCAAAGCTTGTAATCTGTGTCCACTCCCATTTCTTTGGTTGGTCAAGGCTGATGTTGTCCGGGTTTGCACGTATCGGAGCCGTGCTGGGCGACAAGGCTCTGCTGGAAAGAGCTGAGCAGGCAGCTTGTTTTCTTCGAGAACACCTGAGGGATGAAGAGGGCCAGAGGATTCTCCATTCCTGTTATCGTGGAAATAATATGGAGGTGGAGCAAGTGTAAGGAACATTTTCTGCTTTTCCAAAATATGTATTTAGCCTGCAAAAGCAGAGAGGCTGATATAAGAACAGTTACAGATTATAAACAGCTAGTTTGTTAGCTTCAGTCTAATTTCCCATCATTATGAAGGGAAAAGCCTATTTAAAATGGCAATTTTAATTGTGATGTTAATTTTGCAAATTTGCCATTGGAGAATATAGAATGGGTGATTCGGGATGTTTTTACATATTCATTGATGTTAATTAAACCTAAAACCATTCAAATCTTAAATTTCAATGAAAATTAGAAATGCTGTTTTGGCTAAACTAAATTAGGTTTAAGTTGAAGTACTAAAATTTGTAAAACTAAAACTGAAATAAAAATAAATTACACTTAAATAGAAATATAAAAATAATAATACAAATTACAAGCCCATAAAAAAATAGCTGAAACTTATATTCAATATGAAAACTGAAAAACTAATTGACATCTTAATACATTTTATAGTAGTATATAAATGCTACTAAAATAACACTGATTATGATGAGGGTGTATTTGCCTTTACAGTAGGCCAAGAAAACTAGCACACATTCTGTCTTGCATCCAGATCTTAATTGCCTTGGCACATATCCTGCCAATGTAGAAATGACCCAGAATCAGCACAATACAAAGCTTTTCACGTATGAAATCACCCACAGACACACACAATTTCACTGGCCTCATTCTTGGGGTAACCTCTTATTTGTACCTCTCATTAACACACTGTGTCAGCACATCGGTCATCCCACAACGCTGAGTGTGCTTCTCAGGTCACGCTGATCATTTTAATGAGTTAACCCACACACCATTTATAACTGATTTCAACTGGCTGTTTTCAGATATTTTTCACTGAGTGTTCCGCAATGGGATAATGAAGAAATAGCTTTGTCATGTTGTCACATCACATAATGTTTAATCAGGAGCACTCCCTCTTTAATCATCTGATTGGCCTTGACACTTTGAATTTAGTGTAGGATGAGATGTTTCTTCTCTTGTAGTTCTGCTCTGGTCTGTTTGCATAAGGAAGCTGTAAAAATCTGCATCAGTTTGTTTTTCATTTCCTGGGAGGATTTCCCTCACGGAATAATTTACCAAGCAAGAAGATGAATTACTAGGGAGTTAGTTGTGTTTCTGGCCACCTGATTTCATCCATTTAAGAGGAACTACTATCTTGCTTTGTTCCTCATTTTTAATGTTCCACATCCATCCACAGGGATAGTTCTAAGAAAATGAACATTTCATTATTTACTCACCCTCAAGCCGTTTACGATTTTGTCAGAAATTCTAAAAAAAACTGTACTTCCGTGCAGTTAAAGTGAATTGGGGTTGAAGCATTCAAGCTTCAATAAAGCACGCAAAAGCACCTGTATAATGCAACTGTATAATAGATAGAAATAGTCTTAAATTTACAGTATTCACAGACAATGTTCCCTTCCAGTGAATCGTCTGTTTATGTCAACCAAATGAATTGATTCAATACAAAAGAAGGTTTCATTCACAAATCAGACATCAGCTGCTTCTATCATTCAATTCAATTCAAGTTTATTTGTACAGCGCTTTTCACGATACAAATCATTGCAAAGCAACTTTATAGCAAATCAAGTTTCTACAATATTTAGTGGTAGCTTATCATTGGTGACTGTCAGTCCATGTACATATGGCAGAAATGTACGGAAAAATCAATTAAAGACGTAATCAATCAGCTGATGAACACTATTAACATCAATTATTATATGATGCAATCAAACTTATAGCAAAATGTGGTAGTTCTATATGTTGTTTCAGGGTTGGCATCATCTGAGGTCCTATGAGGGGTTGGCATCATCTCTTCTCAGGTGTTCTGGATCCTACGGAAGCGGCCTTAATGTTTAAAAATCGTTTTTGTTCATTTATTTTACATTTTTCTTGTTTAATTATGATCAGATTTTTTCTAGATTCTGCATTAAATTTATATTTTGACCTCACAATTCGGGGAACAGACACAGTCTTTATAGATTTGACTTACTAGTCATATGGTGCGTAGCATCCTGGAGATGTTGTCCGAAAGGAGTTCCACTCCGACTCTGCTGGGGTGCAGGCCATCAGCGCGAAAAAGCCTAGGATGCTCCCAGAAAAGATTCCAATTATTAACAAAGAGCAGTTTCTGTTCTTTACACCATGACAATAACCATTCATTTAAAGCAAAAAGTCTACTGAACCTTTTGTGTCCTCGTCGATACGTTGGAAGCGGTCCTGACACGATGATCGTCGTCGCGGTCGATGTGCGGTGCACCCTCTCGATCAGGCTCCTGAAGTCCCTCTTCAGTGTCTCCGTCAGCCGCAGCTTGGTGTCGTTGACCCCCGCGTGAAGCACAACCGCTCTGGTGCTCTCGTCGCCCTTCAGGATCGCGGGGTATCTGCGCAGAAACATCGAGAACACGAGTACCAGGGAAACAGTAAGTGTGCACTTTACCTTCAGCTAATGTAACACGGACGTGCCGGACGATGGAGCGGTTCCGGGTGGCGATCTCAAAGACCGGAGGCGGCGAAGGTGGAGAGGTCGTCGCCCGGGGCCTGGCTCGCGTCTTCTGTGGCGGGTGCACCCAGGGTCCGTGGTGTCCCGGCGCCGGAGTGAAGGACATCTTGGAAGATCGCGTCCGGGGTGCACCGGGCCTGTGCAGAGAAACACACGGAGTAGAGGTGGTGGGAGAGTTAGCAGCGGGCTGTATATCATGACAGCAATCCTTGGTGAGTTCAAGATTTTCAATGAATAATGGCTTAATATTACCTTTTTTATCACTCAAAGCTATTGTATGACTTGGAATATAGTGTGTGAGTCATATGGACCACTTTTATTATACTTTTATGGTGCTTTTTAGAGCTTGAAAGCTTTAGACCCTGTTCATTGTAATTGCTTGGAAAAGAGCATGGAAAACAGCCTTTGCTTTTGTCTTCTGCGGAAGAAAAAAAGTCATGTGGGTTTGGAACGACATGAAGGTGAGTAAATGATGACAAAATGTTCATTTTGGGGTGAACTAATCCTTTAAAGAGCCCTGCGCCATGCAGTGAAAACATTTTGAGAGAAATCTGGCATGAATGTTTGATAAGAATGAGACAGGTTACCTGACTGTTACCTGAGCGTCTCGACCAATCTGACACACTAATTTTAATTTGATTTAACAAATCAATTATTCATTAGGTTAACAAATCGTCACAGTCCCCTCACTGCTCTCAAATGGAATTAAGGGCCTTTTATTGTAATAGAAGAAATATGCTATAGTATCTGGGCCAGGTAAAAATGCAGTGCCAGGTGAATTATTCATGAACCATCCAGTGGCTGTGCTGTTATTCCAAGGAATGTGGCAAATGTTCCAAATCTTGTTCAGCTGTATAAAAATCATACTACATTGTGAGTAGATCTATCCGTTTGGAACAAGAAGCCTTCTGACTCCTGAGATAGATAGAGGATAGGCTCTTTTTTATAGCTTCGGTCTCCTGACAGGTTTGTGTGGAAGTTAGGATGTGGCTTTGCTGCACTTTGAAGAGACTGTATCACCTGGTGAGAATACAGAGAACCAACAAGGAGGGAATGGAAAAATCCAGGGAGAGCTGTTCATTAAAAATTGACTGGCAGGCTGATTTGTTTTGTTGTCTTACTGAGAAGAAACTGAAACAGGAGTCATATTTTTCTCTGAACCCATAAACCGAGCTGTGGGTCGAGAATACCTGAGAAGAAACTTACCTCATGGTCCAATAAAGGTCTAGTTAGCATGGACCGTTCAGCTCCTGCTGCTAGATGCCATAACCATCTAGACCCAGACTTATTTATATTATAATAGATATTTGACTATTTTGTGCTTACACTAGCATCTGAGATACTGTCACTGACACAACAGACTTCTCCAACTATTATAGACCTCCTTAGGTTCAACCTTTGAAGCACAAATCTTTAGTACCTAGTCACCAGGTTTGCATCCACATTCGCCTGGCACTTATTTTACATGACATTTGAATAGTGCATTAGATCTGACAGCTTGAGGCAATGACATGGTAGGGGTCAGATGTTGAGGGCAATCTTCTCACAGGCACCTCATGACATTTTTTTATCTCTTGGAATGTCAGTTGTTTGAACTAAGAACTATAGAGGTTAAGTTCCCAGCGTTAGACCCTGCTCGTCCGTCTTGCTCCCGACACTGTACTATCTTCAGACCTGTCACTATCTGTTTCCTCACACTCAGCTGGCTACCTCTGTTCAAGGGTCTGAGGACAAGGGTTGAAGTGTCTTGATGCAATTTGAATCAAATTTATTTGAAACTTCAAAGACTTTTGCAAACTTATATGGTGACATCACCTCAAAAGGAATTTCAAATGGCGTTTATAACACAAAGGTCCTGCTAAATGTCTTTGTATGCATTTCAATCAATGCACAGAGCTTAGCTTTTGCATCTTAAGGTGGCGTCCCACTAACCAACTCATAACCACTTGATTTTGGTAGAGCATTTCATACTTACTGACTGTTTAATCTTCTGAAACTCTGCCTTTTGTCACACTCACTGATTAAAGAGACAGATCGCCAATAAATAAAAAAATGGCATATTTTTTTCTTCAATTATGTAATTCCAAACTCCCCTTTTTCCATACAATATAAGTGGAACTTTCACTTTCATTGTAAGGAAATGTTTTTCTTTTCTTTCCTTTTAATAATAGAAGTGGTGCGACAGACAAAACCACTGCGTCTGACATTTCCCACCGATTTCATTTCATGGATTGCAACAGCCAATTCTGGCAGTAAATCAACATAAAGCTCTCTGAACTAAGAAAAAAGTACCATGTGGACATGAGCAATTGTGATAGACTGAAACAGCATGTAATTCATGCTGTAACTTTACCCTGTGTGTGATGTTTTTTTTCCCCATTGGGCTGTTTTGTGTTCACACGGTGCTTCGATAAGGAAGAAGATTTACGTTCAGTAAACAGAGACTGCTCTGCCCCCACTTTCTTATTTTATTAGACAAGTAAATTTAGGAGAACTTCAGGGGGAAAAAAAACTACTTCCTTTGGTTTTCAAAGGACTTAAAGCTTAGATCCAACCATAGAATGTCATGATTGAAATATCACTGAAGCTCATTGAGATTAATATTTTTACCTTTTAATTTCAATGTACATCCTGAGTCTGTGTTGGGGCAATATAGTATTTCAGGTCAAAGGTATCTCTCTATAGATTGCCGTCAATAATCCCTACTTGTTCTGCAATTGATTAACTTGGTATGAAATGGAAATTCACCCTATATGCATTTTATTGATCTTATTCATCCATATGTAATTTTTTATAAAGTCACAATTCGGAAACATGACCATAACATTTAAAGTCAAGTCAAGTCAAGTCACCTTTATTTATATAGCGCTTTTAACAATACAGATCGTGTCAAAGCAACTGAACAGCATTAATTAGGAAAATAGTGTGTCAATAATGCAAAATGACAATAGTAAACACTAATTTTTCAGTTAAAGACAGCTCACCATTGAATTCAGTGATGTCATCATCCAGCTCAGTTCAGTTTAAATAGTATCTTTGCAATCATTTGCAATCAAGTCAACGATATCGCTGGAAATGAAGTGTCCCCAACTAAGCAAGCCAGAGGCGACAGCGGCAAGGAACCAAAACTCCATCGGTGACAGAATGGAGAAAAAACCTTGGGAGAAACCAGGCTCAGTCAGGGGGCCAGTTCTCCTCTGACCAGACGAAACCAGCAGTTCAATTCCAGGCTGCAGCAATGTCACATTGTGCAGAGGACTCATCTGGTTCCTGTGGTCTTGTCCCGGTGGTCGTCTGAGACAAGGTCTTTACAGGGGATCTGTATCTGGGGCTTATCTAGTTGTCCTGGTCTCTGCTGTCTTTCAGGGCTGTGGAGGTCCTTTCTAGGTGCTGATCCACCATCTGGTCTGAATACGTACTAGATCCGGGTGATTGCAGTGACCATGTGATCTGGATACAGACTGGATCTGGTGGCTACGATGACCTCGGAATAAGAGAGAAACAGACTAATATTAGCGTAGATGCCATTCTTCTAACAATGTAGCAAGTACATCGGGTGTTATGAGAAGTGTTCCCGGTTCCGGTTGACCTAATTAATGCAGCCTAAAAATCCTTTAACGGATTTGAATATTAGAAGTGTATTAGTGTGTTATGTGTATGCCAGGTTAAAGAGATGGGTCTTTAATCTAGTTTTAAACTGCAAGAGTGTGTCTGCCTCCCGAACAATGTTAGGTAGGTTATTCCAGAGTTTGGGCGCTAAATGGTCAAGTCAAGTTTATTTGTACAGCTCTTTTCACCATACAAATCATTGCAAAGCAACTTTACATCTTCAAAGCATCTTCAATAAAGTATTACTGTGTTGTAAGCAATTCACATGGTATGATAGAATTGCTTGTATAATACATGTTTAAAAAAAGTAAAAGCAATTACTTTCATCTAGTGTACAGCCATAGATGTTAGGGTAGGGTTATTATAAATAACTAAAACCTTAAATTGTTACTTAAAATAAAATGATCATTACTGAAAAAACTGAAATAAAAATAAAATATATAAGACGTAAACTTTTTTTCTTATTTCAGCTAATTGCCAAGGCAAAATTTCTCTTTTTAATTGATTTTAACATGATTATAAAACTATAATAGCTTCAAAATTTATCTAATTAACTGCTTTCTGCACTGGTTAAAATTTCTGCACGTTATTCTTGTAGTTGTTTACCTACACTGGCTAATGAATCGGAAGTCTCTCGCATTCACAGAAAGTAGCTTTCAGTAAATACAAGTTATCCATAGAGATTATGAGTTTCGATGTCCTGCTGTGAACCCTCTTCATCTCTTGTTTACAAGGCTTTCATTGATACTTGTATCACTGTAAATGCCTTTTCTGTTCTTTTGGAGTTAAATTATTCTGTGGTAAATTGGCAGCAAGTCATAGTTGCTGTCAATAGAGTTACGTCGATCAACCCAGCGTAGGTTAACCTGACATTATTATTACGCAGGTCAACCCAGCAATAACAAGAAATTGAGTTTGTATTTGTGTAAGAACAGAAGATCTTGACCTTCGCTACTAATGTTCTCTATATTGTTCTCTCCAGTGCATCTCACATCGCAGGCTTCCTGGATGACTACGCCTTTGTGGTGTGTGGGCTGCTGGACCTGTTGGCCATGCAAAGGGTCTTCTGGCTGCAGTGGGCCGAAGGACTCTTCTGGGATTCCCAGGGCAGCGGCTACTTCTGCAGCGATCCCTCAGATCCGACGCTGCTGTTAGCTCTCAAACAGGGTGAGGAGCAGAAATGTGACATCACGTGTAACAGTACCCTGTATTCAGGGTGTGGAAAGCCTATGGATGTAGGCTTTTTGCTTTGGGAATGTGTGGGTGGCTATGAGCCATGGAAAGGATGATGAAGATCTGTAGCTGTCAGTCTACATTCTGCATCACTCCACTGCTGATAGCACCACCACACTGCGCTCTTATGGACCCTCGCCTGGGTAACTGTTTCAGCCAGGCATACTCTGCTGAAACCGCTCCATTCTTTCCTTACGTAACCTCATCACTGTCTTTTAATATGCTGTAATGTCTTTCTCTCTTTTCTATCTCACCCAAACACACTGCCTTTTTCTCGCCATTTCTTTTCCAGTCCGTCTTCTGATGAATTCCGATATCTTTGTGTTTCTGGGTAGAACTTGACCAATATAGAAGACTGATTCAGGACATCAAAGCCTGCTTTGTTAAAGCAATTGATATTTTCTTGAAGTAACACCACATCCCTTTTATTTCACGCTGTGCACCATTCATCACCTTCCGCGTGACATTGCTATGGAAGTGGTATGAGAGAGTGATTTTTCATTCTTTTTTTGTCTCCCACGACAATACAAAAAAGAACAAGATCCACACATACTTTCGAAGTGTATAAGTGCCGGGGCTTAATGTCCCGAATGGCTTGGCTCCTTATTTTCTCAGCAGGAATTGGAAGTACGAGCTGATGTGAGCGAATAGTTGCACCAGCGTGCCTGGGCCGTGACTGATGGCACTGTGAAAATGGCACTGACACCAATGAGATATGGATGAGGGCCGAGAAAGCTAACTGTTATGTTTTTGTTGTTGCTTCTGATAAATTCAAATAGACATAAGTCAGATTTTTCATCTTTTCTGAGTGACTGGGCTATTATATAGTGAGCCAAGCGTGCAGAGTTGGCTCCATTAGGAGCCATGCGGTGCCGTCACGTGTCAGAACCGAGTCCCCTCACCTCTCTCTGTCAGTGAAAGACGGATTGCCTCCCAAAGCATCTGCCACTCTACATTTTACGCCTTGGCCAAACTAGACAAAACCAAAACAAGACAGCTTTGCAGTTTCGTAAAAACGCAGGCAGTTTTATTGAAAATAAAGCTATTGGGTTTCTTTTTTTGGGGCTTGAGTCCTTCAAAGATTTTCGTTTTGTATTTTCTATTTCATAGAAAGCCTGTTTTCCATATTGACCTCATATGTAAAGCTGTGTTCAATGAGTTTAGTCATAATTTATTTAGCTTTTTTTTATTTCCACACAAAGACAGGAGACATTTTAAGGAGCTGCATTTCCGTTCAAAAGTTTGGTTTCTGTAAGATATTTTATGTTTTGAATGAAGTCCAAAAGACTGCTCATCAAGGCTGCATTTATTTGATCAAAACACAGTAAAAACAATAATATTATGACATTTTATTACAGTAAATACTTTGTATTTTAATATATAAAGCTGATTTATTAGCAGCCATTACCCCAATCTGGATTACGTAATAAGATTCCAGAAATCAAGTACTCATAATTAGAATATATTACATTTTATAATGCTCATAATCAGATTACAGTTACTTTTTATGGATTACATGATTACATTTCATTCACACAATGGCAGTATATCAGTGATAATTTACAGATTCTCTTCTCCCTAATTCTTCTTTTAAATGGATTCCCAAACCACTTTGACATGAAATATTTTCTTGAAATATCTTTGCGGAAGTTACAATTTCAATAATTTAACAACACATTTGCATATGTACACTTTGATGTTGTTTAATGGTCACATGTGCATGCAGGTAAACAAATTAAATATTTCTGTTTTTAGTGTTTAATTAAT
The DNA here is from genome assembly GCF_001515645.1 of Sinocyclocheilus grahami. Classification (NCBI taxonomy): domain Eukaryota; kingdom Metazoa; phylum Chordata; class Actinopteri; order Cypriniformes; family Cyprinidae; genus Sinocyclocheilus; species Sinocyclocheilus grahami. Next base: position 1,147,088 of record NW_015505636.1, read on the forward strand.
AATTAGCTTTTTATCAACTCACAAACCCACTGCAGTTCTAACATTTAAGCCTAGTTTGGGAAACAAAACAAGTTGGATAAAAAGTAATCTAAAAAGTAGTCAGAATACATTACCTAGTAAAATGAATAACCTATATTACATTACTAACTACAGTTTTCATCATGTAATGTGTAATCAGTAATGGATTACAATTTGTAAGTAATCTGCCCAGCTCTGATCCTTGCTGAATAAAAATATTAACTTCTTTCAAAACAAAAATCTTATTTAAACCCTAAACTTTCTAACGTAGTGTATTTCAGGAACCTACAAAGTAAATGCAACAAAATAAAGCACAAAGGATGCACATTGGAGTTGCAGTTGATGCTTTATATACAGTGGGTACGGAAAGTATTCAGACCCCCTTACATTTTTTACTCTTTGTTATATTGCAGCCATTTGCTAAAATCATTTAAGTTAATTTTTTTTCCTCATTAATGTACACACAGCACCCCATATTGACAGAAAAACACAGAATTGTTGACATTTTTGCAGATTTATTAAAAAAAAAAAACTGAAATATCACATGGTCCTAAGTATTCAGACCCTTTGCTCAGTATTTAGTAGAAACACCCTTTTGATCTAATACAGCCATAAGTCTTTTTGGGAAAGATGCAACAAGTTATTCACACCTGGATTTGGGGATCCTCTGCCATTCCCCCTTGCAGATCCTCTCCAGTTCTGTCAGGTTAGATGGTAAACGTTGGTGGAGATGTGATCATGTGATATTTCAGTTTTTCTTTTTTAATAAATCTGCAAAAATGTCAAGAATTCTGTGTTTTTCTGTCAATATGGGGTGCTGTGTGTACATTAATGAGGAAAAAAAATTAACTTAAATGATTTTAGCAAATGGCTGCAATTTAACAAACAGTGAAAAGTGTAAGGGGGTCTGAATACTTTCCGTACCCACTGTATGTTTTTGCCATGAGAAAAAGAACATTGGGAAATATAGTTTGGTCGCAATATTCTGTTTCCTCATAAACCAGGTAAATTACTAGTATTTTCTGGAAAGCTTTATCACTAAACTCTACACTCAAGCTATACAAACCAATTTTACCGCCAACGCTCATAATTACAATTCATGATCAAAGCTTATTTTCTTCCACCATAATTCGTAAACTGATACACTCCCAACTTGTCAAGCTTTAAGAAAATCCAGATTTGTGGTGCCGTTCATGTGCGATCAGCTTGTGAATACAATAATTCTGAAATGACTTCCATGCAGTAAATGGCCATGTGTGGTGCATGTGTCTTCTAAGGAGTAAGCTACCTGATATCATCTGCATGAATTTAGTTGGGACAGCATTGCTGCTATTCAGCATTCATCACTTCCGCCCCTCTCAGCTCCCAGATGCAATCAGCTCATTACACTGTGACACGAGGGAACACCCCCTTTGCACACACACACAAACAAAGAGCAGATAAAGAAAATCAACTCGCAGCTCTAGAGCCACTTCACTTGCTTAACCTGATAAATTGGCTCCTGTTAAATTCATATTGGAACCATCAATGTTATGATGACATTTTTCCCAGAAGCCAGACTTTTTACATCAATGTGTTTGAAAACATGGCTGCGATGCTGGACTGGTAATAGCATTGTGTCTTTTCGCTTTTTCTTTTTTTTTCAGATCAGGACGGTGCCGAACCCAGTGCGAACTCTGTCTCGGCCATGAACTTGCTGCGACTCACAGGCCGGCAGGACTGGATACAGCACTCGCAGCAATTACTGACTGCCTTCTCTGATAGACTGATTAAGGTGCCAATTGCCCTGCCAGATATGGTCCGCAGTGTCATGGCCCAGCATTACACCTCAAACAGGTAACTGCAGTCTGGTACAGAGCTACTGACTATGAAGCTTAAATGTCCGGTTTCACTTGTCACATCATGTCCAACTGATGCAATGGCAATGAAATGTTATTTTTTTTCAAGCCTCCTTGGCTATGAATACTACAATGAGACAGACATGTTCATAAGTCCCTAAGGTAGAGTCAGATTCCAATCTCAAGTCTCTCAAGGCCAGGTTTCGAGTCTTTGGTCCAAGTCAAGTCTTGACAGTTTTTCACTATATGCTCCTGATTAGTTTTACAAACCCTTTTAAATATTTTCAATATTTATGATTTAAGTAAAACTTACTAATACTACAGGTTATTAACATAAATCAATTGATTTATTAACATAAATCAAGTATGTGTTTGTTTGTTTGTTTTTACCCTATTTATTTATTTATATTGATATGAGTATATTTATTATTAATTATATATTATTATTAAAAGAATAATTATTAAAATATTTGTTAACATAATATACTATTACTACTACTACTACTACTACTGCTACTACTACTACTACTACTAATAATAATAATAATTATTATTATTATTAAATATTGTTTACAAATTATTTATTCATTTATTTTTTATTGTCCAGAAGTGTAGTAAATAATTAGTTCACAAGTCCCTTAGGTTGAGTCAGATTTCAATCTCAAGTCTCTCAAAGCCAGGTTTCAAGTCTTAGGTCTAAGTCCAATCTTGACAGTTTTACTCTATATGCTCCTGATTTGTTTTATAAACCCTTTCTAAGATTTATATTTTAAATATATTCAATTCTTATGATTTAAGTAAAACATATTAATGCTCTAAATCAAGTATTTATTTATTTGTTTAAAAAATAATTATTTTATATTTTACCATTAAATATTATTATTATTTTTAATGTATTATTTAATATTCTTCTAATTAATTAATTAATTAATTACTTTATTTGTTGTTTTACATATTTTTAATATTGATATGAATATATTTATATTTATTATTATTATTATTATATTTAAATATGTATTAACACATTATTTATTTATTTTTTTTACACATTGTTTACAAATTATTTATTCATTTATTTTTTATCATCCATATTTGTAGTAACTAATTAGTGAACAATGCTTTTTGCTTTAAATGAAAATTAGGCAGACTCCAGTTAGAGCTGAGATGAGGATGGACCATTGATCAAGAGACTCAGTTCTCAATGATTTTCCTGTTCCATCTGGTGTACATGTCCTGCAGGTTGACCGATACACCCGCGGTGTTATAGGCAGCTGACCGCACCACCCTCTGCATGTCCTTGCAGTCCAATGTTTTGCTGCTACTGTAACGGATAGTAATACAGCCTGACAGGAAGCTCTCAATTGTGCACGCAAGTGTAATGATCTCAGCATCTGGAGAGCCATTCTGAACTTCCCTAGGCATGTTTGGGCCACGCTAAGCCTTCTGGAAGATTCAGTTAAAGGACCTATTGATCATAGAGGTGTCAAAACCATTCAGTGAAGCTGGTTGACAACAAAAGTCTTGCTGGTTGAGAAATCTGGCAGGGAAAACAACAAATCAGCAATAGAGACACAGCATATGCTGGTGACAAACCATGGCTGAATGTAGTAAAGTCCCACCGAAGAATCTCCTCACTTCATGCTCTGGAAACCTGGAAGTGAACTTCTCTCCGGTGGGGACTGTCACTTCTGAATGCATCAGCCTTGAGGAAAGGCTGAGTAGATTGAGTGTGCTTGCCACGCTGAATGATTTTCTCAGACTTGCCATATGTTCTTATGTCATTTAACTGGAAATAAGTGCCTTGCATCACATTTTGGATTCATCTGGTCATTGGATGCTTTTTGTGTTCATTGATATTTCCATCCATGTTTTAATGCTGTAATAAACAAATGTTGTATAATTTTAGGAGCTCAGATATGAAAAGTTGTGTCTATACCGTATACATGCACTATAGTTCAAAGTTATAATTATAGTTTTTTTTAAATGTTTTTCAAGTGTTCCATGTTCTGCATTTATGTGGTCACAAATTCATTAAATTATTAGTAATATTGTGAAATATTACAATTTAGTTTGATCATATTTTACGATCAGGGATTGAAATTAACTTTTTTACTCACCAGCCAATTTGGCTACTAAATTTTTAAGTTACCGGCCATTCATAACTTCTACCAGCCCAAAAAAAGCAGACTACACCACGTCGCGTATGCATGCATTTTGTAACTTAGGTGTGTTTTGTTTGGTTTTTTAATATACTCGATAATAATCATGATGTCTCACGAGTTCAGTATTTGCGCTAAACCTGCGCAGATTTGGCTTGCATGAACTTCCCGAAGAAATTAATGAGTGAACATAACTTACGATAAGTAACCCGCCAAACTGGCTAGTGATTTGACAGCGTTACCCGCCACAGCTGATTTTTACCCGCATTTGGCGTGTTGGCGGGTGTTCATTTCAAACCCTGTTTACGATGTATTTTATTCCTGTGATGGCAAACCATTACTCTAGTCTTCAGTGTCACATGGTCCTTCTGAAATGATTTTAATAGACTGATTTTTTTTACTTAAGTAACATTTCTTATCACTATCAATGTTGAAAACAGCTGTGCTGCATAATATATTGTGGAAAAGTAAAAGTATTGCTGAAAAAAAAGAAAGAATCTTACTGACCCCAAACTTTTGAAAGGTACCTGTAGCCTATGTCTGATCCATGACTCCTAAGCTTTTTTTTGGGATATCAGTATGACCCTTGATGCTTCTGGTATAAAGATACATACAGTAGGATTGATAGCCAGCTCATCAGTCCTCACAATGAGGACCATTAGCGTTTGGATCTGTCACATATCAACTAGAATGATGCTGCTGGATAAAAGTTTTTCCTGTCAGGTCATTTTTCCAAAGTTTCCTCCTGCTCCCGGACAATTGTATGAGCTGTGAACATGTGTCATGGCCATCAGAGCTCACTAGCGGCAGAGAAGTCATCAGAGTAGGAGGAATAACAAGCTGGAGGTCCTGCTAAGGGCAGCCCGCTCCACATCACACCTGCCCACCTCATTACAGCACTATACACGCAGTCCTGCCCCTTTCTTCGGTTTCATTCTTTTCACATTTGTTCATTTGGTGGTTCAGACAGCTTTTTTTTGCTCACAAGTTAGTTATTCTGTTCTTTGTAACAGTCTCTTATTTTTCTTGTAGATTGCTATCTGTGGCCAGCCTGATGCTGAGGACACTGCAAGTTTGATTTCCTGTGTCAACTCCCTATTTTTGCCCCATAAAGTAAGTGAATAATGACGTAAATTTCTCTGCGGAAGAGCATTGTTAGGACTATTAAGGTCACTCTAATTGGGTGTTTCAATCATTCCATTTCAACTTTGAAATACAATATGAGGCAGGGTTATTACAGTTAGCTGAAACTAAAACCATAAAAAAGGTACTTGAAATAAAATAACGTTAACTGAAACAGTTGCCATTACCAACAATTCTAATTTTAATTAGTGTAACTTGATGTACTAAATTAACTAAAACTAACATAAAAATGAATAAAAATTTAGGGCTGCAAAACGATTAATCACGATATCAAAATAAAAGTTTATGTTTACATACTATATATGTGTGTGTACTGTGTATATTTATTATGTATATATAAATACACACACATACACGTATATATTAAGGAAAAATATGTTAGATTTATATACAAAATGTTAGATTTATATACAATATAAATTATATACAAGTATAAATATGTATATATATATATATATATATATATATATATATATACATACAATATTTTTTAAATATATACGTGTGTGTATTTATATATACATAATAAATATACACAGTACACACACATATAGTATGTAAACATACACTTTTATTTTGAATGTGATTAATCAGGATTAATAGTTTTGCAGCCCTAAATAAATAAAAAAATACTAAAAATCACACGAAAACAGAAAATGTGAAAATATAAAAATTGATTCAAAATTTTTATAAAAACTATAATAGTATCTCAGTTGTACTAAAATAACACTGATATGAAAACTAATAGCAGCAGAAAATGTTTTTGAATATATTTTCTATTAACCTTGAAAACAAAGTAAAATAATAAATAATATTATTAAAAAAAACAATTAAAAGTGTTATAAAAAAAAACATAAATGTGAAATTGAATAAACCCTTTTATTCATTCAGAAACAAAACATTAAAACACAAATGACACAGTCTTACTAGTTTATTTGGGGAAATCATGAATATTTTCACTACATTGTAATTTTCACCAACAAGTTACTTTACGTTTTTTTTTTCTTTAAAAACATCACATGCTTTTTTAAATGTTTTCTCCTTGGTAACTTTATTAGTGGCAAAAGTGTTCATTGTGGTGGAAATTTCTGTTTTTACACAATACGTATCCAAATGGTTTGTTTATTTCACTAATTATTACATTTTAATGAATTGTAATAAAAAAATCCACATTGAAGAAACAGCATTTTAAAAATCATATGTATATATATTTTTAATCTTAGCTTTAGTTTATTGTAAACTTGTGTCTACAAATATGCCAAGAACTAAAATGAAGGTGTTTTTTAATCTGTCACAATATAATAAATTAATTTGGAGCAACACTGGCTGATTTAATATTTGACCTTTTTTTAGATTTCAGTGTCCCTGCACTGTATGTAGACATTTTTTTTCTCATACATGACACATTCATTGGTTTACACAGAATGCTTTTTGCACTAGAGCACAGTCATGCTAATGAGTTCACTAAAGTAATCTCCAGCGAAAGGTCAAGTTGTCAGATTTTGAACCTATGCATTCTGACGCAAACACTGCGAGGCAAAGGGTTGGGACAATGGCTACCACCCACACAACATTTGAAATTTCGGAATAATTAGTAAATAGTTAAGAGTTTTCTGTAGACGTTAGCCTTAGGCTTGGCTTTGTGGCGATTTTTTTTCTTTGGCTAAAGGTCATAGCTCAGGATAGCATTTGCACTCTTCCTGCCCTTTTCCCCAGCACTTCTGTGACTGCTCTCTTCTCTCACACAATGACAGGAAGAGCAAACACACACATGCTTGGCGCTTTACAGGTTTTAAGTGTGAAATACCAATAGCAAGCACAACAGAGTACACACCGGGGTCTAACTTATGCCATTTATCATGGTAGTCTAACATCTTTTATTGTATGTGAAAACCCCTAGAGAGGTAACCCTCCCTTTCCTTAAGGCTGGAATAATGAGTTAGTTTTTAAACGAAATGGATGAGAAGGTGTTGTGAATAGAAAATAGGCTGGGGCCGTCCCGTTTCTCTCTATTTCTGTTGTTACAGTAGGTAGCCCTGTAGGATGGTGTTGGGAGGATGTAAGCATGTGACCTTACACTCCATCAATGAACCCTGAACGTCACATCTCGTGTCAAAGGCTGAGTTTGATCTCCTTATGGTGCATCATTTATTAACATTGTTCCTCCCTGGTGGGGCAAAGGCTTTGGCACATTCATCGTCTTTCTCATTATACCTACACTTATGTAATCTTAATGATAGCGACTCTGTGAGTGAGAAATATAAGGTCACGTCGCATTCATTCATTCAGTCGGCTCCATGACCTAGAGGTTTGTTTTTGTTTGTATTTTATCTGAAGACTTAATATAAAGATTTATTCACTTTAATATCCTCTTATTGTACATATTTTTTTGTTTTTCATAATCTTTTTTGGGGATTTAATAACTTTCTTTGTTTCTAAAACAAATTTTCTGCTGACATAACCAAATCTGTGTAGGTAGGGAAAATGAGCAGTATAAAAATATTAATATTAAACCAATTCAGTCAAATCCAGATTGAAAAATCAAGTCCTGTTCAACATAGTTTCCCTTTGTATATTTCCCATTTCAGAAATGTGTCACATTATAGTAGTTAATTGTATTATGAATGTTGTTCTATGCTGTTTCATATCTGTAAATGTAGGTCTTTTTGGTTTTATTCATAGTACCCTAATAGATTTGGGAAATGTAATGTCTTTTGCTCGTGGCCAGATGTAATATTTAGCTGGTTTATTTATGATCCATTCTTGCCATATGCACAATATACAGCATGGTTTTCTTTCTGTGTTTCGGAGATACTGGAGTGTGTGTCCCCTGATGCAGAGAAATCCTGCTTCTGTCAACGATTTGTGCAAATCCATCTCCACCAGTCTGGTCACAATAAAGCACATTTACTGTTGCTTAACTATCAGAATTTAATAGTTTAATAGTTGCTTAACTATCGGAATTTAAAAGTTCACTCAATAATGAACATTTGTTTGCTCAAATTCATGTCATATCAACCACATATTAGAATTTTGAGAATGGCTGCTCTGTTAACGATGAGAATCGTTACTCCAAACTCCAAAATGAGAAAAAAATGACAAAAAGGCACTGTATTCATTTCTTGAGTTCAACCCAATGGTTTAGTGATCTGTAGTGAATAATGACGTAAATTTCAGCCTGTTCGTCACACACAGCTATTGTATGGCTTCAGAGGACTTGGAATATATTGCATAAGTCATATGGAGTGCTTTTATGAGTACATTATAGCCCCAGTCCTCACTCACATCCATTATATTGCAAAAGTGGCCAGGATATTCTTCAAAAATTCACCTCATAAAGTTTGTCCTGCAAAAGAAAGAAAACCATTTGGATACTAAACGAAATGATAGCAAGTTAATAAAATCCGTGTATCATTCGATCATTCGTTTTTTGATTTAATATTGAAAGTAGAAAAATTACAAAACGGCTCCTATTTCGTTTTTTTCGTTTTTCTCCAAAAAACGAAAAATGAGAATTCAGCTTAAATTTTCGATGTCTACACGTGGGCGGGAATTAAACGCCCCTTTCTGCTGATTGGTCAGCCGAAGATCAAACCGTGCCTTCTTCAGTTCTTCTGCAGTATCACGCAGCAGAATAATAGTCCTCCACTGCTGCAGTTGTACGGATTAATAACCCATTTGATCAATTTCATATTTTTCTCATCAAACAGACTAATGAATAGCTTGACACAACTCGTACCGGGGCAGAGTCTAGACAGGTCTTTCTTCTGTGTAGACCAGCGGCTCTTAAATTGATAGGGGGTCCGAGAAATAATTTGCTATAGCCTAAAGTATTTCCAGACTGTAAAGTCGCTTTTTTTTATCATGATACATAGGCCTACTGTGATTTATTCCAAAGTGAATTATGATGCATTTAACGCTTATATGAAGCCTTTTAAAAGACAAGTATTAGCTGTGGTTGATGTTTGTGGCATGTGCCGGAAAGATGCTCAAGGAGACCGAGATGCGCTAAAGCAGCGCATTCTGTTGTTCTCTCAAAAAAAAAGACTTACTGGGTGAGCAGGGTAGGCTAAGACAGCTGTCATATCATACCCTGCCATGCCCAGCTGATGCAAAGAATATAATTTATATCTACACAGAAGAAAGCCCTGGCTAGACTCTGCCCCGGCATGAGTTGTGTCGAGCTATTCATTAGCCTGTTTGTTTGATGAAAAAAGATTAAATATAGTTGCAATAAATGCGTTAAGAATCCATACAACTGCAGCAGTGGAGGACTATTATTCTGCTGCATGATACTGCGGAAGAACTGATGATGGCACGGTTTGATCTTCGGCTGACCAATCAGCAGAAAGGGGCGTCTAATTCCCGCCCATGTGTAGAAATTGAATATTCAAACTGTTTATTCATTTTTCCACCCATGAACGAAAAAACTAAAATTTCAGCTGAATTCTCGTTTTTTTCGTTTTTTGGAAAAAAAACAAAAAAACGAAAAAGGAGCCGTTTTCTAATTATTCTACTTTCAATATTAAATCAAAAAACGAATGATCGAATGATACACGTATTTAATAATGTCAGTATTTTCATTTTTGGGTGAACTTTATATCTGTTACATGGGGGGTGTCTTTTTAATGCGTCATTCAGTGATATAAAATTATAGAATTGAAGTAAACATCTGGACAGGTGAATCACCTTGGCTAACTAAATGAATGGAAGTCTCACTCATTCGTTTCCCGAACATTTTTAACTCAAACAAATCCATCATAATGACATACACAAGAAAAGAAACGCGACACTGAAGGCCACTGAGAGCTCCGTCTTTCACTATACTTTCAAATGCAGTTCCTGAATACAATCCTACTTGTCAATTTGGAGCAAGAGCATCTGCTAAAAGCATAAATTGTACAGTCTCTGGAAACACAGCAGCCCAGTCCCGTTTTCATTTTTAATCTAAATTCAATCGTATGTGCTCATGTGTTCAATTCACATGTTAAACAGGGCTCACATATCTCTTGGTCCTGTTGCCTAGGCACAGCAAGACTACAACCAGAAGATGAGGCTGCAAGTAATGAGTTAGTGTTAGTGAAGCCAAAAAAAAAAACAGCACAGAATTTCATCTGGTCAGGGACTGATACAGGAACTGCTCACACACACACTTCTCATTGCCTAGCTGTGACTAAGCCTCAGATAGACCCTGGTCTGAATTGTTTGTTTAATTGACTTGGACATGATTGAAAGTTCCGCCTGCATCAGGCCGTTGATTGCAAAGTCGGAAGGGCATACTGAAAAATAGATGACTCTGTGTTATTGAGTTGAACCAGCAGTCAAATCATCATCCCTGCCTTAAATCCCTGGAGTATCACTATTCTTAGACAAATGAATAAACTACTGCTTTACCATGACATATTCTGCTAAGAGACCAGCTTGGACTTGCATGGTTCAAGATGGTTTATGCTAGTTGGTGCTGGTTCATGCAGTCAGTACATGAGCAGAAATTAATAATTGACTCACAGCACGATTTTGCATAGTTGAATTATTGCGTAATGTTAGTCTTTTGCAGCATGTTTGCATGCAAAACCAAACAAAAGGAGTCAGCTATTATTAGCCATCTAGCTTCTCAACAGCAAGACAATATGGAAACTTAATTTTTCATTCAACTTTTGGTTCTTCACACACAACACTTAGGCCAATTGTAGACCAATTTATGCATATACAGTACATGATAGATGAAGCAGAGATACAATCACTTTATCTATACGTTCAAAAGTTTGGGGTCAGTAAATGAAATGTTTATTTCATTTTTGATAGAAATTCATACTCCTATTCAGCAAGGCTGCATTAAATTGACTAAAAGTGACAGTAAAGGCATTTGTAATGTGTCAAAAGATTTCTATTTCTAATATATGCTGTTTTGTTTTGAACTTTCTATTCAAGGAATCCTGAAAACATGTATCAGTTTCCACAGAAATATTAAGCATAACAATTGTTTTCAACATTGATAGTAAAAATAAATGTTGAGTTATTTCTGAAAGATGAACTGAATTATTTAAATGAATTATTTCTTAAGGATCATGTAACACATTGGCGTAATGTAGACATTGTAAAATATATTAAAATAGAAAGCATAATATTTCACAATATTACTGTTTTTACTTTTTGATTAAATAGATAAAGCCTCGGTGAGCATAAGAGACTCCTTTCAAAAACATTAAAATACCGACTTCGCACTTTAGGATGGTAGTGTAGATGTTGTTAGTTCAGCTTGCAAAAATCAGACTGGTGTAGTTGTAGTCAGACTAAAGAGTTTACAAAAAGATCAATTATTGCTTTAGTATGACTGAAATTTAACTTTTTTAAATTGTGTCAAGAAAATTCGGTCCCACTTTTATTAAGTGGCCTTAATACATGTGTACTTACATAGTAACTAGATGTGTACGTAGTATGTAACCACAGTGTTGTCAGGGTCTGGGATATAGAGAGGACTCAGATGCAGAGTAGTGAGGAAGGAGAGTCTTTATTCTCGCCACAAAACACAAAATAACATAAACAATAGTTAACTGCTGCTCAGGTGAGCGGAGATTCCAGAGCTGGCCGGCAGACGCTGCGGACCACTCGAGATGCCGGATCTCCGTGTTACGAGTCCTTGAGCACAGAAGAACAGAGGGTCAGACACTTATGCTTGCACGCGCACAAAGACACGAGCAGGGACAAAACAATCTACTCACGACGACCGACAGACAGACAGAGACCTATAAGGGAGTGGGGGAATGGGTGACAGGTGGGGAGTGTCAGCTCGTGATCTGCGAACCCCCGCTGCGAGATCAGCGCTGATTGCCCAGACCACGAGCTACCGAACATGACAGGACAACACAGACCACAGGGGAAGCCGAGAAGGCACCCTGCACCGTGACAAGTGTAAGTACACATTGGTACATAGTATCTAGAGCTGTAATATTTCTATAACTACACACATGTAACAACCCTCCGAATAGTTTGTGTAAGTACATATGTGTAACAGGACATATATAACTACATTTTGTAACAACAATATGTATAAGAGTAATTGGAACAATTTGATCCAGGGGGTGGAGATGGGTAGGTTAGGGGTGGAAATGGGTAGGTTTAGGGATATGTAAAGTGGGAGGAGTTGGATCTCAAGTTGGTGGAGTTGGTGCACCACTGTAATACCAGTGTACTTGCATAGTAACTCCTCAGGAACTGTCCACTTAATATAAAGTGTAACATTCTGGACACCAACCAAAATGTATATGTAAAGCCTAACTTACTGGCCACTGCTGTGTAACATCAGAGTAATCACATGGTAAAACCATTGGAATTGTTTACTTAATGTCCCTCAGAGGACCTCAGATGATGCCAACCCTGAAACAACATACAGAACTACCACATTTTGCTATAAGTTTGATTGCATCATATAATAATTGCTGTTAATAGTGTTCATCGTCTGTTTGATTACGTCTTTAATTGATTTTTCCGTATATTTTTGCCATATGTACATTAACTGACAGTCACCACTGATAAGCTACCACTAAATATTGTAGAAACTTAATTTGCTGTAAAGTTGCTTTGCAATGATTTGTATCGTGAAAAGCGCTGTACAAATAAACTTGAATTGAAAAAACTTGAATTTACTTAATATAAATTGTAACACTTTCTTTACCAAAAAGTGCTGTTAGTCCTGTTACACATTTGTACTTTCATTACCAAAAAGTGTTGTTACAATGTCTTGTTACACATTTGTATTTACACAAACCATTCAGTAGGCTGTTACATGTGTGTAGTTACACAAACATTACAGCTGTAGATACTATGTACCAATGTGTACTTACACTGTGGTTACATACTATGTACACATCTAGTTACTATGTAAGTACACAGGTATTAGGACCACTTAATATAAAGTGGGACAGAATATTCTTGCACCGATATGAACAGAGAGAGGATCCTTTCATGTATGGTGGACTGACATGTCTGCTTTCAGTTACATGGAAAGATTAAGCTACATTTCTCTCTCTCTTTTCATAATCTGTGTTTTTCATTTGTAACAAGACAGACATGTAATTAGAGAGGGATAAATGGTTCTCACCTGCAGAGTCGGGACATGAATTAAATGTAATGAGAGCCATCATCTTAAGTCACTGAATCAGCCAAAACCTGCGCTTTGTCTCCATAGCATTGGGTATTCTTTATAAACAAAGAAAAACAGAGCTTGCTCTTACTCATTATAGTCATATAAATCCTGACAATGGAAAGATCATGCATCAGTGTTCCTCAAGCACACACTCACACACACACACACACAAGCATACATATTACTTCCAAATATTAAAGGCACGATCTGGTTTCCTGTGTGAAATATGTGAAATTGAATCTGAGGCCTGGAGACTGTGGAGCTGATGAGATTTCCTGCTCGTACATTGCGAGAGCGTTTTGAGCGGCGTTCCGCTCTGCTTCTCTCTCTCTCTAAACCAAGAGCGTCTGTGTGACACTAGCTCACCTTGCGTGTTTGTGTAGATATAGCTGTGATAGATTTAACCTGAACTCACCAAGGGTTATCAAAACAGCATTATCATTTAAAGTTGCACTGTCTGGGTTGCCTCAGTCGTCTGAGGCTGCCTTTTGTGTGCACTTTATAGTAAGCACCCCTTCTATTATCAAACCTGTTTGTTTAGCTTCACTGAAAATCCGTCTATCTGTCCATTCATTCATCATTCCACCCTATTTATTGCTCGATCTATCATTCTGTTTATATTTGTCATCTATCCCTCCATCCATCATTCCATTTCATGAATCTATCTATCTATCTATCTATCTATCTATCTATCTATCTATCTATCTGTCTGTCTGTCTGTCTGTCTGTCTGTCTGTCTGTCGTTATCATTCGATCATTCTATCTATTCTTCTGGCATTCTATTGTTCTATCAGTGACTGTTTAATTTTGAGATTCATCTTTTCACATGGAGGACAATTGGGGGACTCATACATAGCTATTATATAAGGTGAAAACATTTACTAATGCTCAAGAAGGCAACACAATGCATTAAGAGCTGGGGGGTGTTAGATTTTTGAATTGGATGATCAGGGTAAATTGTACTTATTTTATCTTCTGGGAAACATTTAAGTACTTATGTAGCTTTTTAAGTGCAGTACCAAATGAAAAAAATATGATCTTTAAACAAAATAAGAAAAATTTACACATCATCATCCTGTTCAAAGGTTTACACATTCTGGCTCTTAATGCATTGTGTTGCCTTCTTGAGCATATTTTTTTAATTAATAAATACAAATGGCAAGTATTCACACAGTTTGCTACATGATCAATTTAAATTCAGGAATTGCACTGAAATTTAAATGCCATGCCCCCATTTTTGTTCTTAATGGTGCACAACTCTAATGTTTTCTATCTATCTGTCTGTCTGTCTGTCTGTCTGTCTGTCTGTCTGTCGTTATCATTCGATCATTCTATCTATTCTTCTGGCATTCTATTGTTCTATCAGTGACTGTTTAATTTTGAGATTCATCTTTTCACATGGAGGACAATTGGGGGACTCATACATAGCTATTATATAAGGTGAAAACATTTACTAATGCTCAAGAAGGCAACACAATGCATTAAGAGCTGGGGGGTGTTAGATTTTTGAATTGGATGATCAGGGTAAATTGTACTTATTTTATCTTCTGGGAAACATTTAAGTACTTATGTAGCTTTTTAAGTGCAGTACCAAATGAAAAAAATATGATCTTTAAACAAAATAAGAAAAATTTACACATCATCATCCTGTTCAAAGGTTTACACATTCTGGCTCTTAATGCATTGTGTTGCCTTCTTGAGCATATTTTTTTAATTAATAAATACAAATGGCAAGTATTCACACAGTTTGCTACATGATCAATTTAAATTCAGGAATTGCACTGAAATTTAAATGCCATGCCCCCATTTTTGTTCTTAATGGTGCACAACTCTAATGTTTAAAATGGTGGATGCTAGTTTATGTAAACTGAATCAGCTTATGAACATGTGCGGCCCTGCAGTGACCTGAGACCTTACTACACGCTTCAGTGAGTTATACAAAATGAATTATCCCCGTTCCACTGTACATATTGTGTGCCCCCTGATCGCCGTGCCTTTGATGTGATAATGGCGTGTTCAACCTCATTGAGAATTTGGTGCAAAGTATATTAAAGATTTATGAAGACAGACCTAGAAAGGCTCGAGAGTGCGTTGTGAGGACTGTACCGAAAGTGCATTTTTCACAATACATTAGCCAACCAGACTAGAAAATCCTTTTTAATTTAAATCCAATTATTGTATCATCTCTTTATTCATTTAGGGGTGCAGAGTTTAATTGTGGGGAATACGCTGTATAAGATTCTACTGCTTTTGCAGTCTCATCTGTTCTTACTTATTTAATTCAAATTTGCTAGATGGACACTTGAATTCAACACACTTTTCGAAATCAATTAATCCCACCCGTTGCGATCTGCAGGCATGATTAAAATTGTTGGAATAAATTTATCCATACTTTAAATAGGCTAAAACCCGTGTTGATTATAAAGGTGGTATGGTAGGGCTGCAGATCCTCATGGGGCTTGTTACAGTAGAATACGAGGCATTAGAACAGCCACTCCATATCCCTGATGATGGCAACCAGCTGCTCACTTCAGTCATATGATGTCCTTGTGCTCATAGAAAGTCTGTTCTGAGATCAATTTAGTCCATCCAAATGCATAAGCATATATTAACGCTGTCCAGTTGTACTGTTGCCCAGCAGTTTAAAAGTTAATTTAATTATAACTGCAATCCAGGAATGTGGTTTTCATACAATTATTTCTTTAAGTACAGAGGAGACTGGAATCTTTTAAGTGCTAATATTTCTGGTGTTCATCTCAGGTGGGATTTCGGCAGTACAGTAGAGCATGGGCCTTTGCGCCGCAAAGAGTTCTAGACTTCGTCTGATTACTGAGACAAATGGCCCTGAATCCCTAACAAGGCCGCTGAGACATCACAAGAGCCAGAGAGGTCCCAAGGCAACCCAGCGAGAATGAATGAGTACAAAGCAAAGGTTTCAAAAAGCCTTAGAAACTCTGAAACAACACAATGGTGAATTATAGTAGATCTTAGAAAACTTCATTGTGGAGCAGTTACACGCTGTACCAGCACATTATTTTAAAACGTCACATTTCTGATTTTCTGGAAGAGATTGGAGGAGTCTCTGATTTCTCTTTGCCTTGTCTTTATTATAATAAAGTATTTATTGTATAAATAAATAATAAAATATTCCCAAAGTCAGGTCACACATCATCATCATCCCTCATGTCTAATGAACAAACTAACTCTGCATCTTCTTCTTCAGGGGAGATGCTAAAATACACCCATGCACACTCAGCAGTACTTTTCGTTATGTCTGTCACACAGATTTTGTGTTCAGAAACACTTCCTGAAAGCAATATTCCGGAAGTTTAGCTCGTGAGAAAAGCCATTTTTATTGATTTATAGAATTTTTTTATTTTTTTTTATTTTAAACACGTTTAGAGAATTTGTTATTAATATTGTTCCATTCTACTTTCTAAAGTCATGAGATTAATTGTTCTTTTGACAGTTAAAAATGGTAAGAAATAAAAGATAATTGTTCATATATGTATAAATATACAATATAATGACAGTTGATTTTTTATTTGTAACCAAATTGTAATATCTCACAGAGCATTAACATTATATGGATAGATAGATTCAGTCATTTTATTTACCGTATTGGCCCGAATATAAGACAATGTTTTTTTCTTGGAAATACAAACAAAATGCGGTCGTCTTATATTTAGGGTCTAGACTTTGACATGTCAATAATACACCCACAACAATAGGTGGCGCCAAATACGCATAAAACGAGTGTGCCATGAAATACGTAATGTAATGCGTGTTGTAAAGATTGCGAGTAAAAACCAAAACAAAAGAAAAAGAAAACCTTACAACTGCATGATTCGTGACTGTCACGTCAGCCTGATGGGACCAAACTCTCTTTGTGATTTTAAAACGGAAGACAGTACCCAGATTTGAAGTCTACAGTAAGATTTAACTTCTACTGTTAACAAGATTTTGGTAGGCTACTATTAGATGGATAGCCTAAATGTCCTAATTCAGATGGGCTACCTGTTTATTTTTATGGTATATCGAAAAGTGTATATATTTTTTAAATGTGATTGTTGCTACATTTTACCAGTTTTTACCATACTTTCAAAAATTAAAATAGGAAAAATATGCTATATGAAAATAATTAAAGACAAAATGTGTTTTACTGAGAAAAAACAAGATTTGTTTTTTAAAAAGCCTTTTTCCAAAAGGTACATCTGGAAAAGGGGGGGTCGTCTTATATTCGGGCCAATACGGTATTTACATTTATGTTTATTTAATTATTTGGTTACATTTTTTGCGAGGAGGTCACCATATGTTGGTGTGCTGGGCATTCAAGCAGTTAAAAACCCTTGAACTAAAGCGAGGAGACTGGAATCTTTTAAGTGCTAATATTTCTGGTGTTCATCTCAGGTGGGATTTCGGCAGTACAGTAGAGCATGGGCCTTTGCGCCGCAAAGAGTTCTAGACTTCGTCTGATTACTGAGACAAATGGCCCTGAATCCCTAACAAGGCCGCTGAGACATCACAAGAGCCAGAGAGGTCCCAAGGCAACCCAGCGAGAATGAATGAGTACAAAGCAAAGGTTTCAAAAAGCCTTAGAAACTCTGAAACAACACAATGGTGAATTATAGTAGATCTTAGAAAACTTCATTGTGGAGCAGTTACACGCTGTACCAGCACATTATTTTAAAACGTCACATTTCTGATTTTCTGGAAGAGATTGGAGGAGTCTCTGATTTCTCTTTGCCTTGTCTTTATTATAATAAAGTATTTATTGTATAAATAAATAATAAAATATTCCCAAAGTCAGGTCACACATCATCATCATCCCTCATGTCTAATGAACAAACTAACTCTGCATCTTCTTCTTCAGGGGAGATGCTAAAATACACCCATGCACACTCAGCAGTACTTTTCGTTATGTCTGTCACACAGATTTTGTGTTCAGAAACACTTCCTGAAAGCAATATTCCGGAAGTTTAGCTCGTGAGAAAAGCCATTTTTATTGATTTATAGAATTTTTTTATTTTTTTTTATTTTAAACACGTTTAGAGAATTTGTTATTAATATTGTTCCATTCTACTTTCTAAAGTCATGAGATTAATTGTTCTTTTGACAGTTAAAAATGGTAAGAAATAAAAGATAATTGTTCATATATGTATAAATATACAATATAATGACAGTTGATTTTTTATTTGTAACCAAATTGTAATATCTCACAGAGCATTAACATTATATGGATAGATAGATTCAGTCATTTTATTTACCGTATTGGCCCGAATATAAGACAATGTTTTTTTCTTGGAAATACAAACAAAATGCGGTCGTCTTTTATTTAGGGTCTAGACTTTGATTGACATGTCAATAATACACCCACAACAATAGGTGGCGCCAAATACGCATAAAACGAGTGTGCCATGAAATACGTAATGTAATGCGTGTTGTAAAGATTGCGAGTAAAAACCAAAACAAAAGAAAAAGAAAACCTTACAACTGCATGATTCGTGACTGTCACGTCAGCCTGATGGGACCAAACTCTCTTTGTGATTTTAAAACGGAAGACAGTACCCAGATTTGAAGTCTACAGTAAGATTTAACTTCTACTGTTAACAAGATTTTGGTAGGCTACTATTAGATGGATAGCCTAAATGTCCTAATTCAGATGGGCTACCTGTTTATTTTTATGGTATATCGAAAAGTGTATATATTTTTTAAATGTGATTGTTGCTACATTTTACCAGTTTTTACCATACTTTCAAAAATTAAAATAGGAAAAATATGCTATATGAAAATAATTAAAGACAAAATGTGTTTTACTGAGAAAAAACAAGATTTGTTTTTTAAAAAGCCTTTTTCCAAAAGGTACATCTGGAAAAGGGGGGGTCGTCTTATATTCGGGCCAATACGGTATTTACATTTATGTTTATTTAATTATTTGGTTACATTTTTTGCAAGGAGGTCACCATATGTTGGGGTTCTGGGCATTCAAACAATTAAAAACCCTTGAACTAAAGCATGATTGGATGTTGTTCATGTATAAACTAAACTTCCCTAGTGAAAAATAAATATACTAAAATGTACTTGAAATACATATTTATCTGCTTAATACTGTAACAAAGAGGCAGTGGCGTTAGGATCCATGTGCAGCTTTATTAGTTCACAAGGCAGGTCATACAGGCATAGATCATTAACTGGCGTTAGAAACAACGAAGGCTGGGCAGAATCGTAAACAGTGTTCGTAAACAGGGTCGAGACAGGCGGCAGACAATCAATGGCATGAATCAACAAGGCAGGCAGGGTCAGAATAGGAAGGCAGCAAGCAATCGTAAATGGGTAAACAGACCAGGTAATCAACAGGTATACAACACAGGGTAAACGCTCAGAAATGTCAGCAAGGCAAAACAAGACTTCGCAATGAGAGCAGGGAAGGCACAGTTTAAGTAGACCGGGCAAATAGGAAACACCTGTGCAGGTGATTAGACTCCGGCATAGGGCATTGTGGGAACTGGAGTCCGAAGGGATCGCTCAGTACTCTGGTGATGGTTCCCTCTGGTGGTGATCGGAGGGAGCCACAGAGGCTGAATTTGTGACAGAGCCCAGGAGCGGCTCCTGACGCACCAAGGAGGACAACGCCGGGGTCTTCCGCGGGGTCTCGGGGCAGGTCTATCCGGGTGGTCTCTGTGAAAGTCTGTGGTAAGCGAGGGATCCAGAATATCCTCTGCATTGACCCAGGACCGTTCCTCCGGACCTTACCCCTCCCAGTCCACTAGGTACTGGATATAATTCTGCCCCGGCGACGAGAGTCCAGGATCTCTCGAACTCGGTACGCCTCCTCGCCGTCTATGGTGATGGGAGGGACTCTCTGGTCACCAGCTTCCTCCTGGTCCTCCGCTCCTCTCGGACCACCAGCGGGCTTGAGCAAAGAGACATGAAAAGTGGGTGAGATACGATAATGGGAGGGGCAAAGCTAAACGGAATGAAACAGGAGTTATTTGTCTGAGGATTTTGAATGGACCCACATACCTAGGACTGAGCTTCTTGCAGGGTAACCGGAGATGAAGATCCCGAGTGGACAACCAGACCCACAGACCCGGCTGATAGTTGGGATTGGTGCGCCGATGGTGATTAGCTTGTTCCCTTGTCCGATGGACAGCTCTCTGGAGATGAACATGAGCCTCATTCCACGTCTTCTCGCTTCGTTGTAGCCATGAATTCACGGCTGGAAGTTCTGATGGTTCCCCGGACCAGGGGAATAATGGGGGTTGGAAACCCAGGACACATTGGAATGGAGTGATACCATGGAGGAAACGAGTGAGTTCTTGATTGAGACGTTCCACCTGACCGTTCGACTGTGGGTGATACCCGGAGGTGAGACTGACATTGATATTGAGCTGCCGGCAGAAGGCTGACCAGACTCGGGAGGTGAACTGAGGTCCCCGATCAGAAACCACGTCCTCAGGAAGGCTGTAAAACCTGAACACGTAATTGCATAGGACCTCGGGTGTCTCAAGAGCTGTGGGTAGTTTGGGTAGAGGAATCAGGCGGCAGGCCTTGGAAAAGCGATCGATAACAGTGAGAATGTTAGTGCGACCCTGTGAGGCAGGCAGATCGGTTATGAAGTCGATGGCTATGTGAGACCAGGGGCGATGTGGGATGGGTAATGGTTGTAAGAGGCCAGCAGGTAGTTGATGTGAGGATTTGGTTGTGTTGCAGGTTGCACAGTCTCGGATGAAGGCGATTGTCTCTGCTTGCAGCGTGGGCCACCAGAAGCGATTTAATAACTGAAGAGTAGCTGCTATACCTGGGTGTCCGGAGCCGGGAGTTGAGTGAACTAGCTGGATGACTCTGTCGTAGAGCTTGCGGCACGTATGTGAAATTAGGTGGGGTTTCGGCTGGAGGTGGTTCGGTGCCCTGGGCGTCTGCGATCTCAGTCATTATGTCCCATTGAACGGGTTCGAGAATGATGGTAGACGGAATGATGGATTCCTGACTGGGAGACATTGTGCTGATTCATAGAGTCGAGATAGGGCATCCGCCTTTGTGTTTTGAGAGCCTGGACGGTAGGTTATTGTGAAGTTGAATCTGGTGAAGAACAGAGACCATCTTGCCTGTCTATGATTGAGTCTTTTAGCTGATTTCAGATATTCCAGATTGCGGTGATCGGTGAGTACAATAAAGGGGTGTTTGGCTCCCTCGAGCCAGTGACGCCACTCCTCAAAGGCGACCTTCATGGCAAGAAGTTCTCGGTTGCCCACATCGTAATTCTGCTCGGTGCAATTGAGTTTGCGGGAATAAAAGGCGCAGGGGTATAACTTAGGGGGGTTACCATGTCGTTGAGAAAGAACTACCCCAATGCCCGTGCTGGATGCGTCCACCTCCACAATGAACTCTCGTTCTGGGTCGGGATGGTACAAGATGGGTGCGGTTGTAAATCTCTCCTTGAGCGTCTGAAAGGCTGAACGGGCTG